>NC_072014.1:40530953-40823453 GCF_027791375.1 Indicator indicator | reverse complement strand
GAGGAGCCCAAGAGCAGGAAAAGGGCTCTGCCAGCAACCCTATGGTGGAGGAAGATGATGATTAAACAAAGGCTGATGCCCATTAGTTAGGAAAACAGAAATCTGGCAATTGCATGATTCATCAGGAAGGAAACAGCAGAAGAAAAGATGCCATTATAACTGCAAGGAAGAGCCTGAAGGCAGCAGTTCAACCATAACAGGACGGCTCGGAGAAATTAATAACAACTTCCCATTTACAAGCTTCCCCTTTGTTTTTGCAACAGAACCATTCCCAAGGTACAACTGGCTTCAGATGATAATTACCTTGACAGGTGCTGCATTGCATTCATCATTTCTTCCCATTTCTCCCATGTTTGGAACAGGAAGCATCAGACTAATGTTACAAAGCTGGTGCTGACTGCACCTTTTCTTTTTCTTTCCTTTTCCTCTTCTTTCCTTTTCCTCTTCTTTCCTTTTCCCTTCTTTCCTTTTCCTCTTCTTTCCTTTTCCCTTCTTTCCTTTTCCTCTTCTTTCCTTTTCTCTTCTTTCCTTTTCCTCTTCTTTCCTTTTCCCTTCTTTTCTTTTCCTCTTCTTTCCTTTTCTCTTCTTTCCTTTTCCTCTTCTTTCCTTTTCCTCTTCTTTCCTTTTCTCTTCTTTCCTTTTCCTCTTCTTTCCTTTTCCCTTCTTTTCTTTTCCCTTCTTTTCTTTTCCTCTTCTTTCCTTTTCCCTTCTTTTCTTTTCCCTTCTTTTCTTTTCCTCTTCTTTCCTTTTCCCTTCTTTTCTTTTCCCTTCTTTTCTTTTCCTCTTCTTTCCTTTTCCCTTCTTTTCTTTTCCCTTCTTTTCTTTTCCTCTTCTTTCCTTTTCCCTTCTTTTCTTTTCCCTTCTTTTCTTTTCCTCTTCTTTCCTTTTCCCTTCTTTTCTTTTCCTCTTCTTTCCTTTTCCCTTCTTTTCTTTTCCCTTCTTTTCTTTTCCTCTTCTTTCCTTTTCCCTTCTTTTCTTTTCCTCTTCTTTCCTTTTCCCTTCTTTTCTTTTCCTCTTCTTTCCTTTTCCCTTCTTTTCTTTTCCTCTTCTTTCCTTTTCCCTTCTTTTCTTTTCCTCTTCTTTCCTTTTCCCTTCTTTCCTTTTCCTCTTCTTTCCTTTTCCCTTCTTTTCTTTTCCTCTTCTTTCCTTTTCCCTTCTTTTCTTTTCCTCTTCTTTCCTTTTCCCTTCTTTTCTTTTCCTCTTCTTTCCTTTTCCTTTCTTTTCCTTTTCTTTTCCCTTCTTTTCTTGTCTTTTCTTCCCCTCTTGTCTTTTCTGCTGAGCTGTTTGTTTTCTCACCTTCAATCCCAGCTCTCCCCAAGCCATGAGCATTGCCTGGTTTCTTATTCCATACCTCCCTGCAAGAGTTTCCAGGCCTCATATATAAATTACAATTCCCCTTTATTAATCTAATTGATCGTTTGGTTCCAAATGCATATGCAAGATCTTTTGAAACCTTTTAGACCCCTGTGGTTCAATATCAATCTCAAAATATTAAAAGCATCTTGTGGAAAATTAGAAAGCAGATGAACACTTTGGGACTGGAGATGCTGTAGAAACTGAAACTTTTAAAGCAGCATTGACACAATTATTGAATGCTGTCATGGCCCAAAAGGGCTTTTTATTTTATTGGCTCTTCTGTAATTGTTTTATGCTTTTACTCTATCTGTGCAGTGTGGCTGCCAGGAATCCAACTTAAGTGAGAAATAACATTTAGGTGAAACCAAATCAGAGAAACATTAATCCTGGAAAAAGTCCTCTAAAATCATCAACTATCAGCCCAACACCACCATGCCTGCTAAACTATGCTGTGAAGTGTCAATTCTACAGGTATATACTGGAAGCCTGTTCCGATGCCTGACCACTCTTTCAGTCAAGAAATTTCTCCTAATGTCCATTTTAAACCTCCTCTGGTGAAACCTGAGGCCATTTCCTCTCATCATAAGTTACTTGGGAGAAGAGACCGACCCTCAGCTCTCTACAACCTCTTTTCAGGTAGGAGTAGCCTTTATGAAACCCTACACCTTGGATTTATGTTTCACTCTTTTTTTTTTTCCCCCTCATGCTCATTTACAAGGCCCAGACATTGTGCTGTCTGAACATCTTGGAGGATTCTTGCCATCCAAGGACAAAATAATTTGGAAGTAGATGCTCTCATTCCCAATTAATGAAATAATCCCTTGAAAACCACACAAGATATGGAAGAGAGCTCTCTCCAGCATGCATCACTTGGCTGACTTTTAATCCTTTATGCAATTTTCCTCCTAGGTTTGAAGCATTTTGGGGAAGGAGTATTTCTCATGGTGACTGTGTAGTATTTTGGGAAGGAGTCCTTGCTAGGAAAGAAGAGATTGCATTCAGCCACATACAGCATGCAGAGTCATGACTGCAGGTGGCATGATTGTTCTAACTGAATTAATGCATCACTGGTATCTGGATTCCTTGCAAGGGCAGTAGCTCTTTCCTCAAGGAACCTAAGAGAAAATATTCCTCTCCTCCTTTTCTCAGCTCTCCTCCTCTTTTCTCAGCACACACAGGAAAGGAAATGAGTTGAAAGGAATCAAAACAACTATGCTGCTCATTCTCATGGAAGAAAGCAAGAATAAAACTCAGTATCACAAGGAATTTCGTTCCACCCATGAAAGACTGGTGTTGGATTCAAAATATTTAGTGTCATGAAGCAAAATGAATCAAGGTGAAGTTTAAATTGCTGTGGAGCAGCATGAAGTATCAGGGAGTAAGAAGGAAAAGGGGTCTTAATTAGTCTAATTTAAAGCTTTCAGCCAACCTTTAGAGGTAGACTTTAAATATTCAATTTCTTTCAGTGGATTTTGGGACTTTTGCAATGCATAGCAATGCTAAATTCTTAATCTGAAAAGTGAACTATTATGAAATATGAACAAAATTACTTTACAAGCAGCATGGTTTTTCTAGGATTCATTACCTAAAGATTTTTGTGATAAGTGAAAAAAAATAAAAGAAATAAAACATAGGAGAGAAAAAAGAAAGGCAAACAAAAAAAACCCCACATTAAACACTCACCCCCCCCACACCCCAATTACAGTCAAGCGAATCTCGACAAAAATTCTCCAATGGCAGTCAAAAATTTAAAATTAACAGGTATCATTTATCAAAATTCAACCATACTGCAAATATTTCCTTCTGCAGGGGCCTTTCTGAGACTGTATCCCAAATGAGTTGAGTTTAGAAGTGGGCAACATCGTGCAGAGGACCTCAATGAGTGCAATGGAAAGGGAGAAGGAAAAAACCAACAACGCTTTTGCCCTGGGGTCAGGAAGAGTCACTATAGTGAGCAGTTTGGACACTGGCAAAGATGGTAATGGGATGATAAGAAAGAAATGTTCAGAAAGTGAAAGAATTCGGAGAATAACATAAACTTTGTGAGACTTTGCGTCGTTTATTTGAGCACTTCACTGCTTTTTCCATTACTATTCCTTGTTTCAGAGAATTCAGTCAAGCATCTAAAAATGTCTTATACTTTGGTACCTCCCTCAGCGTGTAAATGGTAACACTAAGCAAATCTTCCATCTCCAGGCACTCCAAAAAAAGTTTCCATGAAACCTGTTGGTATCTTCGTTCCTCAAGCTATGGAGCTCCTCCAATAAAAAGTACGATTTATAAAGATATAGAAGAGCTGGGGATATTCACCAGCAGATGAGCAGGAAGAGAGAAAATGCAGACATCAGCTGAAAAATAGTTATGTGAAGGCCACAGCTGTCTGTCTTTATCTAATTTAGAGTTAGCCTAGGAAAGGAAAAGGCTACCTGACAGCACAATCCTAATTCAGCAAGGGAAAAGCAACCATAAAAAGAGTCATCTGTCTGCTATCATTGTGAAGAACAAGAAATAATAGGACTAGTTTTATGTAGGGAAAATACAACTTAAAGCAAGTCTACTTGAACTATAAAGATGTATTAAAAGACAGTCTAAAAGCCTTTGAGGAATCCAGCTCCTATTAGTCTGATTTTACCAGCTGTCCCTTTCAATTCAATAGAGAGTTAATGTATAAAATCCCCCCCCCCAACATTCAGCATCAACTTTTTTTTCCCACCAGTGACTACCCAGCCTACATTCCAAACCTCTTTCTTGCTGAAACCCGAGGGCTATGACCTCTCCCCATTCTTCTTTCTAATATTTATCCATTATTTATCTAAAAGGACAGTTTATTGCTGAATTTTCCTCCTAGCACAGCCATTGGCCACATCAGGCTGTGACTCCGCCCTGAGATATTTAACTCCACCGTGGTAATTAGGAACTACCCCACTCAGTTCACCCTGAGTTGGCTCAACCACCTCCTAGCCCATCACCATAATACACCTAATACACCTAATTTTTTATTATTTTTTTCCACTTAAGACCCCCCCTCCACCCTAGGAAAGCCCACGAAGACTCAGTTGTCTTCCTAGTTCACAGATCAGCAATGTCAAAGGCCATTAGTTCAGTAGTGATTCATGAAACAGTGACGACAGCTCCCTTTTATACCTCCTTGCAAGGATGCTGGATAAGACCACAACTGGATAATAAGATAAACTTTCCCAATAAATCCTGACTCAGTGTCACTCTACAGCCAGCCACAGCATCATTCACTCGTAAATCAATAATGAAGATGTTAGATGGATGTAATTTGCCCACTAAAGAGTGAAAAGAAGCCAGGAGCTGCTCCTAAATAAGCTTTTTCTCCCCTACCACCTGATAAACCGAGGTTCTGGGTAAGGCTCACTTACTGTTCTCCAGTCATCTTCGAGGATCAACACATTATCTTGCCACCTTGTTCTCAATATCTACAAGTCAATTGCAATCAGAAAAGACTCACATTCTTCCATTTGCTCCTACATGTCAAGATTATGATCTAGGCAAAGGTCATAATGCTCCAATATCCAAAATCCAGTTAATTGATTCCCTCTGGGTATCAAATCCCTCCAGCATTGCATTTATTGCTGCATCAATCATATTGCTATTCATACCAAAGAATTAGAACGATGTCCAAAGCACTGAAATCTCTTGCTGCTCCTGTCCTCAGCTTCTCCTCCGGCCATTTCTAAGCACACCAATTTTCTTGATAACACATTTAAAATTCAATTTCCCTCATAGGATTTGATTGTGCCTATAAATCTGAGCCTGGCCTCCAATCAGATCTCCAGAATGGTCCAGCCCTCAAATTACTCCAAAGTTCCTGCCATACTCTCATTTGTTTTTATCCATCTCTTAACAAAAGGCCAGCTTTGCCATCTGGCTTTGGGATTACTGTGTCCTAGAACCGCTGATGATTCTCATCCACATTTTCTACATCGTTAAGATTACCTTCAGGGGTGTGTGAAGTGTCAATGTTTTTAATCTCACTTCCAAGCTCACTTCAACTTTCATCTTTACCCCCAGGGACTGTTAACAAAGGTGTGACTCAAACAATGAGGTTCTCCCAAATCAAAGTCTCGGGGCAGTTCCCTGTCCAAGCAAGTCCTGCATGTTTCCTGGTAACAATACATACCTTCGAGCACAAGCAACAGCAAATCCTTCAGTATTACCTCTAGACCTGAAAAATAACCTGACTTGAAATGAGACTATACATCTAGACCTAAATAAGGATCAATACAACAATTTGTTGATGAATTTCTGTGGTCAGATATAATACCAATAAACTCTGAGTTTGAGAGATGGAGGACCTTGAATGGAGAGTTGCATCATCAGCAATGGTAAATTGAAGGACCTAGCCCCTTTCTCAGCAGTTCCTTACATTGATTTTCCCTCTACTTAGAGATATTTGTTCTCAACCTTGAGGTGATTTTCTCTTTAATATTGTATTATTATTAAGTACTTACCCACGTGGCCTCTGCAGAAAGACCTTGATGAAGCCAAGGAGATCAGAGTTAATGGGCAAACCCTTGACAATTGTGACATCTGTCAATGTGCACTGAAAACTTGAAAGCAGCAGCATCCCTTCTTGTGTGATTTTCAGCAGCTCAGATTGAAAAGAGAGCTACTACAAGCAACTCCTAATCCTTTTGTGGACTTCAGTGGAAGGATTAGTTCAACAACAACTAAGTCACAAAAGATGGACAAACCTAAAAATCTCTTGGCCATAAAGGCAATCATTTTAGGCTGAGATCAGAGGTGGCCAACCTCTGGATAGGGACCAGTTTGTGTTGTGTCTAAGGCCTGCTGTCTTTATCAGCTCTTCTACATTTATTCTTTATGTGATTACAAAGAGGCTGAACATCAGTTCACTGAAAAAAATGATGCAGTTTCTGAAGATTAAAAAAAAAAAAAAAATAAAAAAAACCCAAACAAAATACCAAAACAGACAACACAACCATGGAATTTTGAAATAGAAATGTTCTCCAATCACCTGGTGTAAAGTATGTCATTGAACTTTCATTGACTAATTAAAGAAGCTCTCCAAGCTAGAGATGGTGGCTTCCTCCCCCAAGCACAGCGAGAGTATCAATAAATAATGGTAATTGCAGGGTGGATTGGACTGCAGCTTTTTTTTTTTTTCTATTGCTGAGGACCTCCAACAACAAATAATGCCTGTACATCTATCAAAGAGAAGGAAACACAAGTTCACCCCACCATCCTGACTGTGTGCATTTATTTAAAATAAAAATTGTATGTAAATGTGTATGCAAATTAGGTGTGGCCCTCAAGCTGCTGGAAAGTTGCCAGAAAAGTCTTCAGCGTTGCAAAGTTGAGCATCCTATCTACCATATGGTAGTACCTATCAATCTTGGAAGGGAAAAGATTCCAGCTCCTGATACAGATGGCACCCATCACAGTACCTGTAAAAAGTTTGGGGCTGTAAGGATGAAAGGGAGAACTTTTATGTGGGATAAAAAGCATCCAGCTTTCTAAGCACAGTTCAATCATTACTACTGCAGTGACAGGAGGTAAAAAATATTTCTAAGCTAGAGATAGCATGCCTAAGATTCTTTTAGGACAATACGTTAGCCAATAATAGGAGAAAAATATTGACATAGAGCTTTGTTCAGCAATTGGTACACTTTAAGAGGAACGTGTGTACCTGGGATAGAATAGGTACATCTGCATTAATGAGTTAGTTGAGATCCTCAGTGATCCCTGCTAACTGCTCCTTGTTAACATCAAGGCACCAAATAAGCAAATTGCATTTCCTCTTTATAGAGCTAAACCAATTTCTGAAACATTTCTAGGCTTCAGCATCAAGATTTCAACCTGCATAGGGGCTCCTACTGTCCCACACCACGGGTGATGCCCCCAGAAACATCAGAGGATCCAGGAGAACGTAGAGAGATGTCTTTGCCTCTTCAAGCACGTGAAGGTTGCAAACCATCTCAACTTTTCTCAGCGCTTTTGGAGGGGTTTCTCACATCTCTGAAACAGAGTTTGGAGAGCTGGTTTTCGCTTTTGCTATTGAGCAGTCATGCCAAAGAACATTCCTGTTCTCCCATGCATACCATTAGCACAGTGTACATCTGAAAAGAAAATGTATTTATATACCTCAGAATGCGAAGTGCTGTGTAATTAGGGGTTTAGATGAGAAATGATCACAGAGGAACAGGACTTGGGAGCTCTATCATCTGTTCAGTGCCCTGCTCGCGCAGCGCGGCGAGGAAGCTGCACGTACACTGCTCGCTGCCTTCCCTATTTATAAAGCTCTGAGAACATCACCACCAGGCCCACTCAGCCAAGCTGTGTGAATCTCTCATAATGAATAACTCATTTGCAAGGTTTTTTTGACTCTTTGTCTGTTTACACGCTGCAATTTCATGGCAAGGCTCTTACTCCCATGGTCTCTGCTCCAGCAAATCATGCTCTGGAGTGGGTGGGAGGTTTCCTTGCTAGGGGAAGACCATGGATCTTATGATTTGGCCCAGTGGGAGCTGAAGGTGCCTGGAAAAATCAGACTCACAGGAAGGAGAAACAGTCAGCACTGTGTTGACAATGTGCCTTAGTTTGATCCGTTGCCAAACAAGACATATAGATTTTGTGTAGTGTTGCCTGTAATCAACCTACTGTGGTATAATTAAGGGACTGGCTTCGTTTGGTTATAAGAAATGAACTCTCTTTCTCAAGTGCAAAATTGGTCAAGGGGCTGGTTGTTGGTTTGCTGTTTAGTGTTTGGTGGGTTTTTTTTTCCACTCTAGCTTATTGTCTTGCAAGCAAAGGGAACATTTATGATTTCTGTTCTTTCTGTTGCAAATTGTTCAGCACCTAAAGTTAACAAACCTCTGGCGAGCGCGCTTGGCGTATCGCGCTCCCCGTGATTAGCACAGGTCCATCAGTAACATGAAATCAGCTCCAACAATGGGTAGAAATAAATCATTACTAGGTACACCAGATTTGAGATGGAAAAAGGCACTAATGGTTGTTAAATGAGGTATACTGCATAGAAAGCTTGTATTTTGGATGGCATTGAAATTGCCTTGGGAGGGAATATTCTGACTAATATTATTATTTGAACTGTGGAGTGATGGGGTTGTGTTCCTGAAGAGAGTTTATGAAAAGTTCAGATAGATTATAGATGCCTTTTATTTTTTTTTTTCTTTTTCCATTCTGAATAATAAGAGGGTAAAACTACACTTACAGTGTACAAACTGAGGCTTTATCTATTTCTCATTATGATTCAACTGAGTCAACAATTTTCTCAAACGTTTTTTTTTTTTTTTTACCCCCCTCAAACTGTTCTATCAACACCAAAAGATTTCATACAGATCTATTCATCCCCATTTAAATCTTAACAGAACAGTGTCTCAGATCAACCTGGAATTTTGGCAGAGAGGAAGGGGTACAGGGAAGACAAAAAAAAAAAAAATCTTCTCATATTATAAAGAAATATTTTAGAAAAAAAATCTATCTCCCCAAAAGCAGCAAGAGAAATTTTAAAGCAACTCAGAGTGTCAAAGTTCTACTGTCCTTTGCAGCTGGAGACAGATTGAGATCTGCCTCTTCTCAAAAGCCCCCTTGACACCAGATCATCTCCTAGCACACTTCCAAGTCATGATGTAAATATTTGGGAAAAGTTTACATATGGTTAAATCTTATTCCCCAGACTCTCAAGTAGAATTTGATCAGCAATTGGCTTAAAGTCTTCATAGTAGCTACATGCCTGTCTTAACTGAGTTTTCTGGTAAGTCCTCATGGCCATCATGTAGGGGACACAACCCCAACCTCTGACTCTTGCCACCTGCCAGCGCTGTACCCATCTTTTCCTCTCTTGAGAAGCTCTGCCAACAAACTTTAGCACACAGACACACACACATTTTACTCCATCTTGTAAAAGACACTGCAGGAGATATCTTACATCTTGCCCTACCTCCTGTTTCTGCTGCATTGTCTGATTGTTGTTTTGTTTTGTTTTCCCACTGACACCTTTTCAGTTGAGGAATTATTTCTTGGATCTGATGCTTTTCCCCACTGTATGTCTTAGTTTTTGGTACTGTGCCATTGTTGAAGGCAAGCAAGCAGACTGTCAGATTGTTTTCAGTAAGTTACACCACATTCAAACTTAAAATGGGACCATTTGTCCATGTTTGTATTTCTGGGATCACGGCTTGTAGAAACAATTCCTTCCAGGAATGGAACTTTTGTTATCGTTTTCAGAGGAATGTTTGGCAGGATAGGCCCATTAAATAAAAAAAAAAAAAAAAAGGAGAAAAAAACTCTACTGTTGTTTCAATTCTCCCATCTTTGCTTTATCAATAAGCACAGTTAATGGTGCCTGTGTATTCTGATCAAATAGACCTTTTCCTTTTTCTCACACATATGTAGGCATGAAAGCTGAAAATTTCCATGTGCTTTAAATCTATTTAGAATAAAAAAAACATTGGGATGATGATACAGAATCAAGCTGAGACTGAATTAACGTTTGGTGGATCCGTCCTAGTGAGGGCACACGGCAGTTCTAAAAGCTTCAACTGGTGTATTAGGACCTCAGAAAGGATCACAGGATGTTAGGGGTTGGAAGGGACCTCTGGAGATCTTCAAGTCCAACCCCCCTGCTGGAGCAGGACCATAGAATCCAGCACAGGTCGCACAAGAGCGCATCCAGATGGGGCTTGAAAGTCTCCAGAGAAGGAGACTCCACAACCTCTGGGCAACCTGTTCCAGTGCTCTGTGAGCCTTAACAGTAAAGAAGTTGCTCCTCATGTTGAGGTGGAACCTCCTGTGCTGTAGTTTACATCTATTGTCCCTTGTCCTATCACAGGGCACAAGTGAGCAGAGGCTGTCTCTGTCCCTTCCTTTCTGACACGCAGCCCTCATATTTATAGACATTGATCAGATCCCCTCTCAGTCTTCTCCTCTCCAGACTAAACAGCCCCAGGGCTCTCAGCCTTCCCTCATAAGGCAGTGCTCCAGTCCCTCAATTATCCTTGTAGCCCTCCATTAGAAAGGTTATAATTTAGCTGAGATTACAGGCTGGAAAATAACTCAGAATTCAAAAGTGCTTGCAAACAGGTTCTTTTTGATTTGCCTATCAACTAAATGATCATTGTTTGGTCATTTTTTTTTTCCACCTCAGAGTGGATGAAGTTTTTATCTAATTACTAGCACATTTCCCACCAAAAAAGAAAAAAATTCTGGGAACTAATCTAATCACAAATTCAGATCTCATCTGATAATAAGAACCACAGGAAGCAGACTTCCCCTCCCCAAATGTTTCTTTGAAAGGAAAAGTATTTCAGAAATGACGTGTTTGACTTCCAACACTTTCAAAGTAGAACTTGGGCATTTTTTGGTTTTTACATGAAATTTGAAAAGAAATGGCTTCAGAGAGAGCAAAAACTACTAAATAATTCAAACCCAGTCAAAACATTTCACTGTGGTCAACTGTGTCAGGTGTATTTGGGTTTTAGTAACCTAACATTTATTAGCAATTCTTATTATTTTTTTTTCTGTTTGTGCCCCAAAACTCCCCATGAATTCTTGTTTAACTTGATCCTTTTTAGCTTTATCCTAATTTTTGTATCCTCACCTGGAGCAGAACAAATTACTTGCTTAGCTCACTGACAAATCAGCTTGTAAGCCAAGAAATTGCAGTAAGTCCACAGACTGTCTCCCTTTCCAAACTTCACCAATCCAGCTGACTAATCATTGATGTAAAAAATTGATACAGGTATTTTTGCATGTTTCCCTTGAGCTAGAAAGTTCTCACTTAAATTTTCTGGCCTCTCAATTGCAGAGAGAGATGATGACCTAAAAAGATTTAGAACAAAACCTGAGGTGTGTTAACTCACCATTTTTCACTTGCATGGAAGACTCTTTGTCATGTCATTTTTTAACAGTGATAGTAAAAGCATAGGATTTTTATAGTGGGTTGTTGTTTTTTTTTATGTCATTGCTGCTCATCAGTTATATTCCCCTGCAATTTCATATAATCAACAATATTTGAAAACTTGCTTTCAGTAACATGTAGCACCCTGTAAATTTTTACATAAACATCTGTGGACCCCGGATAATTTCTAACACATAGAATCATAGAATAGAATCAAGAAGGTTGGAAGAGACCTCAAAGATCATAGAGTCCAACCTGTCACCCTAAACCTCATGACTATCTAAACCATGGCACCAAGTGCCACGTCCAATCCCCTCTTGAACGCCTCCAGGGATGGTGACTCCACCACCTCCCTGGGCAGCACATTCCAATGGCCAACCTCTCTCTCTGTGAAGAATTTACTCCTCACCTCCAGCCTATACCTCCCCTGGCACAGCTTGAGACTGTGTCCTCTTGTTCTGGTGCTGGTTGCCTGGGAGAAGAGACCAACCCCCTCCTGGCTACAACCTCCCTTCAGGTAGTTGTAGACAGCAATGAGGTCTCCCCTGAACCTCCTCTTCTCCAGGCTAAACAGTTCCAGCTCCCTCAGCATCTCCTCATAGGGCTTGTGCTCAAGGCCTCTCCCCAGCCTCGTTGCCCTTCTCTGGACATGCTCCAGCAATTCAACATCTTTCCTAAACTGAGGGGCCCAGAACTGGACGCAGTACTCAAGGTGTGGCCTAACCAGTGCTGTGTACAGGGGTACAATGACCTCCCTGCTCCTGCTGGCCACACTATGCCTGATGCAGGCCAGGATGCCATTGGCTCTCTTGGCCACCTGGGCACACTGCTGGCTCATGTTCAGGTGCCTGTCAACCAGTACCCCCAGGTCCCTTTCCACCTGGCTGCTCTCCAGCCACTCTGACCCCAGCCTGTAGCTCTGCATGGGGTTGTTGTGGCCGAAGTGCAGCACCTGGCACTTGGATTTGTTGAATGCCATCCTGTTGGACTCTGCCCATCTGTCCAGCCTGTCAAGGTCCCTCTGCAGAGCCCTTCTACCTTCTAACAGATCAACACCTGCTCCCAGCTTGGTGTCATCTGCAAATTTACTGATGATGGACTCAATCCCCTCATCCAGATCATCAATAAAGATATTGAACAGGATGGGGCCCAGCACTGATCCCTGGGGGACACCACTAGTGACAGGCTGCCAGCTGGCAGTGGCACCATTCACCACCACTCTCTGGGCTCGGCCCTCCAGCCAGTTCCTAACCCAGTGCAGAGTGCTGCTGTCCAAGCCACAGGCTGACAGCTTGGCCAGGAGTTTGCTGTGGGGGACAGTGTCAAAGGCCTTGCTGAAGTCCAGGTAGACTACATCCACAGCCTTTCCCACGTCCACCAGGTGAGTCACCTGATCATAGAAGGAGATCAGGTTGGTGAGGCAGGACCTGCCCTTCCTAAATCCATGTTGGCTGGGCCTGATTCCTTGGCTATCCTTCAGGTATGCAGTGATTGCCCCCAAGACAATCTGCTCCATGATTTTCCCTGGCACTGAGGTCAGGCTGACAGGCCTGAAGTTCCCAGGTTCTTCTGCTCGTCCCTTCTTGTGGATGGGCGTCACATTGGCCAGTTTCCAGTCTTCTGGGACCTCTCCAGTGAGCCAGGACTGGTGGAAAATGATGGAGAGAGGCTTGGCCAGGTCATCTGCCAGCTCTTTCAGCACCCTAGGATGAATCCCATCAGGTCCCATGGACTTGTGAATATCCAAGTGACTCAACAAGTCTCGAACTAATTCCACATGGATTTCAGGAGTACAACACTGCTCCTTGACCCCATCAACCAGCTCAGGAGGCCAGTTATCCTGAAGTCCTCCTGCCTTACTGTTGAAAATGGAGGCAAAGAAGGTATTTAGAATCTCAGCCTTCTCCTCATCCTTAGTTACAATGTTACCCTCCACGTCCAGTAAAGAGTGGAGGTTCCTCTTGCCCCTCTTTTTAGCATGAATATATTTATAAAAATGCTTTTTGTTATCCTTCACGGAAGCAGCCAGTTTAATTTCTAACTGTGCTTTTGCCTCTCTAATTTTTCTTCTACATGATCTAGCAACATCCTTAAACATATCACTAGTTGCCTCCCCCCCTTTCCAAAGGTGATAAACCCTCTTTTTTTCCCTTAAATCCTTCAGGAGCTGCTTGCTCATCCAGGCTGGTCGTCTTCCCCGCCGGCTCGTCTTACGGCATGTGGGAACTGCCAGTTCCTGTGCCTTTAGGAGCTCCTGTTTGAAGTAGGTCCAACCATCCTGGACCCCTTTCTTCTTAAGGGCTGTTACCCAGGGAACTTTCTGAATAAGTTGCCTGAACAACCTGAAGTTTGCCCTCCGAAAGTCCAAAGTGAGGGTTCTGTTACTGTTCCTCCCTATTTCCCTGCATATTGAAAACTCCACTATCTCATGGTCGCTGCACCCTAGACAGCCTCCAACCATCACATCTCCCACCAGCCCTTCTCTATTTGAGAACAGCAGATCAAGCAGAGTCTTGCCCCTGGTAGGTTCACCTAAGAGCTGCATCAGGAAGTTGTCATCCATGCACTCTAGGAACCTTCTGGACTGTCTCCTCTCTGCTGAATTAAGTTCCCAGCAGATGTCTGGTAGGTTAAAGTCCCCCACAAGGACAAGGTCTGATGATCTTGAGACAGCTTCCATCTGCTTATAGAATATCTCATCGGCCTCCTCATCCTGGTTGGGTGGTCTATAACAGACTCCAACCAGGATGTCAGTTTTGTGCGGCCTCCCTCTGATTTTAACCCACAAGCATTCAACCCTTTCATCTTCAACCTCAAGTTCTGAGGCATCAAAGGATTCCCTAATATACAGGGCCACCCCTCCTCCTCTTCTCCCTTGCCTGTCTCTCCTAAAGAGCTTATAACCCCCCAGTGCAGTACTCCAATTGTGAGAATCGTCTCACCATGTTTCTGTGATGGCAACTACATCATAGTTTTCCCACCAACCTTCCAGCCTGGTACAGGGCCCATTGATTGCTACTGTGATACAGTTTGGTTTGTGTTTCTTAGCCAATTTTAAATCCATTAAGCCCAACTTTCCACTTACTCTGCACCTCCACATCTTAGCAGTAACCTCTTCTAGGAAACCCTGTCAAAGGATGCTGGAAAATGTAAGCATAAAACACCTCTTGCACTGCCTTGTCTATCCTGGCAGAGATAACAATGATAAAAGATTCTAGGATATGTGTCAGAAGTGACAATATTTCCCCCTCCCCTTCCTCCCTTCAAATTAAATTTGCTTTCCCTAATCAGGTAGTACTTTCCACTGTACTTTTCTTTTGATTCCTTAGGACATTCTTCACAGTTCATGCCAGAGATATGTTCTTTCCCCAGATGTCCCTGGACCATTTTAAAATAATGTTTTTCTATTAGATTTTCCCAGTCTTCCAGTATCTAAAATGTCTAATAGAGTCTCCAATTTCTCTTCCTACTTCCTTTGGCTCTCTTGGATGGATTTTGTCTGATTCTGATGCTCTATCATTTTTTTTTTAAGTCTCTAATCTTTTCAATAGCCAATTTGAGCTACATGCTTCATAATTCCTCATTTTCAAGCTCTTAAATCCAGTGTCAGATTTATTCAGACAAAGGGGAGAGATGTCCACAAATTGTCCCAGGAAAACGTTCCTTTCTTTTGTTTTTCTACTTCATTATTTTGGAGAATGCTTTGTGATTTTTTTTTCAATAATCCAATTATTGAGAACCATCTTAAACCATATCTAAGACAGAATATTTTTAGTTGAAATTTCATTTTGTGTGCCTCCCCCATATTTATGGTGTTATGGTGATGTCCACTAACCTTGCTGGAGTTAAAACTCTGCCAGCAGTGTTGCAGCTGTCGTTTAGCTGTGAAAACCAGCCCTGGGCTAAAATAAGGAACTGAAAGTTTTCTCCAGTGACTATTTGTTTGGGATTTTTATTTCTTTTTTAATGATTTGCATTAAAAAGAATGGGGTTTTTTATTAGTGTATGATTAATTTGAAGAAAATAATGATAACCTAAGACTTCATAAGGAACTTCTGCAGACCATTAGTCTATAATGTGGACCAGACTTTGCATGTGTGTATCTTTTTAAATGATTAACTTCTGAAATTATCAGAAACAAGAAACTGGCAGAAATTTGGTTGGGTTTTTTTGTGTGTTTTGTTTTGGTTTGTTTGTTTGTTTGTTTTTTCCTCAAAGAACAGCTTAATGAGGATAGATTCTTTTAAATAACAAACCAAACTAGACCAAAAAAAGCTCTTTCTAGCCAGGAAAACTCTTGCAGAAAGTGAGATGCAACACAAGAATGTGCAGTAAAAGAATCTCTGCTGCTACCTGCTCACATATTTGTCTCTGCTAAGGGCTCCAGTTCTGCACCCTTACCGTGCAATGTACTGAGGACATCTCAGCTTTAATCCAACAGCCTCAAAACTCTAGAGCTAGGAATATTAAACCACTGTGGCAGTTTTAGGCTGTGCCTAGAAAATTTTCTACAGAGCTTGAACAGAAAGTGCTAGAATGTAAATAAATTACTATTGGATATAAAAGGAAAAATAATGATAAGGTCTAAATAATCCTACTGGTCTGACTACCAACAGTGCACAGATGATGGCATCTTCACTTGCTACATCTTGGGTCCTGTGCTGTAGAGTGGCACATCCCTACAGGCTGCATTCCCTACTGGGCATCCATATCCAGCTGCACCTGTGTTAAGCAGGGATTTAAAGGGGAAATCTGAACATTTCCCACACATCCACATTTCAGGAAGATTGTATATGGTAAAGAGTGCCAAGGGGACTGAATGTCAATCATAAGCTGCCTCTGGTTTGTGAAATGCGGGCTAAGGGGTGAAGCAGCCACCCAAATAACTCCAGAACAAGAAAACTGCAATGATCAGAGTTCTCATGAAGAAGCGTTTATATTAATTTGCCAATTCTTGGTAGACAGAAGTATGACCTACAGAAATTCAGCAGCTGAAAATGTACTTTTGAACTGATTCATATGTTGGTTTTCATCTCACCAAAACTAGCCTCTTCACCTTTAGACACTTAGGACAAGACAAACCTGAGAGCAAATCACCTTGCAGTATGAATAACTTCTCAATAAAATCAGTATTTTCTGTTTGTTTGTTTTTTAAATCAACTTTTTTTTAACCACTCCAGAAAAGGAAATCTGTGTGTCCATTCTTTTGTCTCCATTTGCCTGTCACGGCCTCACTTGGTGCCCTTGGCTGTGAACCACAAACTTCAGCTAACCAAACAGCTAGGTCTTGATTAGTGTTTCACAGCAGGCAACTACATGCTCTGATCCCAAAAGCAGTCATGCAGCAGATTTAGCAGCTCTAGCCTCAGGAAAAAATCACCATCCCCTGACCCCTTATCTGCAGGTTCAGGTCAGCTCCTGAGAAAGGGCAATACCTGAGCTCAAACCTCCAAGCCCCAGTGTCTGCATGAAAGAATCTGACTCCTGAGACTGGCCCCTTAAAACCTTCTTCCTGAGCTTTCCTACATCAAACAAAGCAGGTTTATTAGGTGAGGGACCTTGTTTAACAATCAGGTTACGTTCACTCTCAGTCACCTGGGAGACGTAGGTTGTAGCCCTTGATATAATAAATCATTATCAAGACTTTGAACACATTGGAACACATGGGATGTTTTGCCTCATGCTGTGTTTTATACCAAAAGGCCTGAGCAGCCTGCATCTGGACCTAAATTGCCCCTAGGTTTCTTTGGAATCTTTGTAACTGCTGTTTCAAAGCATCCCAAACACACAGCTCTCTCCTGATCTGCTTGGGAGACATCCGAATTTGCTTCTCAGCTGGTTGAAGTGTAGAGGGCACTTAATATTAGCATTAATAGAAGAACCAGATAGGCAGGCTTAAGCACAGATGTGAGGACACTAAAAACTGAAGGTGATGCCACAGAATCATTTCAGTTAGAAGACACCTTCAAGGCCATGGACAAGACCTGCAAGATCACCCAACACTATCAAGAATACCATTAAACCAAATCCCCCCCAGCAATGGGGACTCTACCACTGCCCAGGGATTGACAACCCTCTCAGGGAAGAAATTGTTCCTCATTTCCAATCTAAACCTCTCCTGGTGTAACTTGAGACTGTTTCCTCTTACCCTGTTTATTACTTGGGAGAAGAGACTAATGCTCATCTGGCTCCAGCCTCCTTTCAGGTAGTTGTTGAGAGTGAGAAGGTCTCCCCTTGGCCTCCTTTTCTCCATACTAAACAGCCCAGTTCCTTCAGTTGATCCTCACAAGGCTGTGTTCTAAACCCTTCACCAGCTATGTTGCCCTTCTGTGGACACCCTGGTGCTTCATCCATTAAAACTTGAATATCACAGATTAAAAAAACCCAGACTAATATTTAAAACCAACCCAATGCTTCATATTATTAATCCAAGTTATGCTGCAAGGTAAGCATCTCAAAGACTGCCTAAAACCCCTCAAATCCCAATAAACATTGGTCACTTGAAAATGTCACCTGCAAAGTACTGATTATATTCTTCCAAACACACAATAAACACAGCTGTAACTTGCTCCATGGACTTGGACAAATTTCTCTGCTTATTTTGAAATAAGGGGTTTAATAAAGGGTCACTGGTAGACAAGCTTGTTTAACTCCAACCTCTATTCTGGGCTGGTGAGGCTGCAACAGGAATATTATTTCCAGCTCTAGGCTCCTCAGTTCAAGAACCTCAGGGAACTGCTTGAAAGAGTCCAGCTCAGAGGCACAAAAATGATGAAGGGAGTGGAACATCTTTCTTATGAGGAGAGGCTGAGGGAGCTGAGGCTCTGTAACTTGGAGAAGAGAAGACTGAAGGGTGACCTCATTAATGTCTATAAAGATGTATCACAGTACCAGAGTATATCAGAGGTTGGAAGGGACCTCAAGAAATCATCAGGTTCAAGCCCCCTGCCAGAGCAGCATCACTTAGGGTAGTCCACACAGGAATGCATCCAGGTGGGGTTGGAAAGGCTCCAGAGAAGGAGACTCCACAACTCCCCTGGACAGCCTGTTCCAGAGCTCTGTCACCCTCACTGCAAAGAAGTTTCTCCTCATGTTGAGCTGAAATCTTCTTTGTTCAAGTCTGACCCCATTGGTCCTTGTCTGATCACTGTGAACCACCCAAAAGAGCCTGGCCCCCTCCCCTTGACACCCACCCCTCAGCTATTGAGAGACATTGATCAGATCCCCTCTCAGGCTTCTCTTCTCCAGACTAAACAGCCCCAGGGCTCTCAGGCTCTCTTCCCAGGGGAGATGCTCAAGTCCCCTAAGCATCCTGCTGGCTCTCTGTTGGATTCTCTCCAGCAGGTCTCTGTCTCTCTTGAACTGGGAAGCCCCAAACTGGACACAGGATTGCAGCTGTGGTCTCAGCAGGGCAGAGTAGAGAGGTAGAAGAACTTCCCTAGCCCTGCTGGACACACATGTGCAGGGTGATCGTCAAGAGCATGGAGCCAGTCTCTGCTCAGTGATGCTCAATGACAGCACAAGGGGCAATGGTGGAAGTTGAGGCATAGGAAGTTCCATGGACACATGAGGAAAATGTTTTTCCCTATGGGGGTGACAGAACACTGGAACAGGCTGCCAAGGGGGGTTGTGGAGTCTCCCTCTCTGGAGATATTCAAAACCTGCCTGGATGTGTTCCTGTGTGATCTGGTGTAGGTGATCCTACTCTGGCAGGGATGTTGGACTGGATGATCTTTCAAGGTCCCTTCCAACCCCTAATATTCTGTGATTCTGTGCTATGTAAAGTCAGTTTATAACACTGAAAGGAATGGGGTTTGTTGTTTGGTTTATTTTTTTTTTACCTGGACAAGTAGGGAATGTAATTATAAGGACATTTAGACTTTTCATATCTTTGTAAAATGTCCTGAATCATATCATTTTAATGTCACCTGCTCCAAGATTAGCTACAACACATTCTTGCTTTAAACAGAAACACATCACACAATGTCATGAGGATTTCAGGATAATTTGGAGTAACCAAGTCTGTGTTCTGTAAGAAGTGAACCAACAGGGACCAACAGAGGTCACAATCACCCACCTAAATAATAGAAATGTACACACTGGGAAAAACTCAACAGTTGAAAGCAAATCTGTTGTTGCTGCAACCCTGGAACATGTTGCTAATAAGTATGACAAAGCAGTAATAGCATCCCAGCAATTTTTTGTATTTCCACTTCAAACAGCAAATCCGACTGAATTTACCTAATACTTCAATAATCCAATTATAACACTTTACCAGCAGAAATCATCAGCACATAAGCCTCAGAGTCTGTTAAATTAGGACTGTGTCGAGCTGCTCACCCAGGATGCATTTCAAACTCAGGCGAGCAAGTTCCTCTAAGATGCTCAGGCTCAGCACTGGGCTAGAAGCATCATTAAAAACACAGAGCTCCCAAGCTGAAGAGAAATCCACACTAACTAAGGCACTAATCTGAGAGTCAGAGAATCATTTTGGTTGGAAGAGATCTTGAAGGTGACAGGAGTTGTTCAGCTGGGAGAAGACAAGGCTTGGAGGAGACCCTATAGCAGCCTTCCAGTACCTGTAGGCTCCTACAAGAAGGACTGGGAGGGACTTTTCGACAAGGGCATATAGCAACAGGACAAGGGGAGATGGTTTTAAACCAGAGAAGGGCAGATTTAGACTGGGACATTAGGAAGAAGTATTTTACAATGAGAGTGGTGGAATGCTGGAACAGGTTGCCCAGGGAGATGGCGGAGGCCCCATTCCTGGAGAAATTCAAAGTCAGGCTTGATGGGCCTCTGAGCAACCTGCTGACTGCAGGGGGTGTGGATTAGATGACCTTTAAAGATCCCTTTCAACACAGTGCATGCTATGATTCTATGACCATCAGTCCTACTCATTAACTCAACACTACTAGATCAAAACTAAACCGTGTCCCTAAGCACTGCATCTACAACCTATCTAATGATTATGTGCAAGACACCAAGCAGCATGATAAAGCTCACAGTATTCAAATCAAACTAGAACACAACCAGTTTCTCAGCCTGTGACTTGGCAGAAATGCTACATTTTCTGGCATCAACCTCAGAAAGCCTTGATTTATTGATGAAAGTCCATTTATACTAAATACTGTGTGTTCTAAACACAAATAGCCAATGTTTTTCAATACTGGAGGATTTAGTGCCCATAAATGTGATTTCATTTATCTTTTCACAGTCATATCACTTCTCTTTACTCCCTTACACCATAAATCTGTGCTCAGAGATTGTGGTTCTTGCATATCAATCTCCTGCCTTTTTTTCCCTCCCCCTGCATGTAGTATTTATTTAATGGATCAAGGGAACTATCCTTCAACCAAAATGGGGTATTCTATGCACAGTTAGAACATTAATATGTCAGTAAAGTTACTTTCCCTCAAAGTAGAGGAAAATAAATCTCAAAGGCTTAAATTCCTCCAAGCCTGTTAATGAGGGATGATGGGGTGATTCTTCAAAAACTATGTGATCTAGTCAATTCCTACAATTTAGAGAAGGTCTTCAGTCCATATTTTAGTAATTACAGCACAAATACTTTTTGAAGATTCTGATAACAAATAGCTTTGTGGGTGTTGAGGCTTCATGGAATGTATCCTTGTTACTTGAGGAAAGCTTAGGAACAAGCCATGCATTACAGAAGAGAAAGTTTTTAGGCAAGGTTAGCTCCTAGCCCTCAAAAAGGTAAAATTAAATATTACTCACAGTGTAAATATTAATTTACTTCCCCAAACCAGTGCCTCTATGCAGATCTGAGATTCCTCAATGCATCTGATATGCCACCCAGTAACTGAGCAGGGTCCACTGTCTATATATTTTTTTCTTTTCAGAGAAATTTATGGTTAAATATCAACAGCAATTAATAGAATGTTTTGAAAGATAGATTATTACTCTAATTCCTCCTGACATTTTGCGTGCGGTCTGGCTTTCTTTCCTAATTAAATACCATGGACTGTTATCTGAGGTTTAATGCATTTCACACCATTTCCATTTATAAATAAGTCAAAATCAGAATATTTAATTGTAGTTACGTGACAACATGAAAGAGGGACGGGACAGGAGAGGTAGACTGAAGAAACACATAGATTCTTTTTTTTTATCTGCTCCTTGTTTGGCAGTTGGCTGTGGAAAACATAATCCAGCCATAAATCTGTGAACCAGCCCTCAATTTGTAAAGCATTATTTTTAAAATAATTGCAGTGTTTTCACATCCCCTAAAATGTGTCATAAATCCAAAAAAAAAAAAAAAAAAAAAAAAAGAAAATCCGTATGTTACATATCTAGCATGAATTAATTACTTTTCACTGTGCTGTAAAATACAGATAAAGGATCTTGGAGTGCTGGTGGACAGCAAGTTCTCCATGCAACAACAATGTGCTCTGGTGGCCAAAAGAGCCAATGGGATCCTGGGGTGCAGCAAGAAAGGTGTCCAGCAGGGCTGGGGAAGTTCTTCTACCTCTCTGCTCTGCCCTGCTGAGACCACAGCTGCAATCCTGTGTCCAGTTTGGGGCTCCCCAGTTCAAGAGAGACAGAGACCTGCTGAAGAGAATCCAACAGAGAGCCCCCAGGATGCTTAGGGGACTTGAGCATCTCCCCTGGGAAGAGAGCCTGAGAGCCCTGGGGCTGTTTAGTCTGCAGAAGAGAAGCCTGAGAGGGGATCTGATCAATGGCTCTCAATAGCTGAGGGGTGGGTGTCAAGTGGAGGGGGCCAGGCTCTTTTGGGTGGTTCCCAGTGATCAGACAAGGACCAATGGGGTCAAACTTGAACGCAGAGGATTGCAGCTCATCATAAGGAGAAACTTCTTTGCAGTGAGGGTGACAGAGCCCTGGAACAGGCTGCCCAGGGGGGTTGTGGAGTCTCCTTCTCTGGAGCCTTTCCAACCCCAGCTGGATGCATTCCTGTGCAGACTACCCTAAGTGATGCTGCTCTGGCAGGGGGCTTGGACCTGATGATGTCTAGAGGTCCCTTCCAAACTCTGATATACTCTGAGACTGTGATACTGTGAACTCTTTATCCAGAAAGTTAAAAATGCCTTTAATGGATGGTTTTCTCCATGCATAATAAGGAATTATTGCACTAAGGGATTATCTAGAAAACTGAACTTCTACGACAAACAGTTAAAATGGAATTTAAACTGATGCTTCTTTCTCTATAAGATCCTGTTTTGCTGCTCACATCTGGGACCAGGCATGGACATGGGGTGCAAGTTCCCTGTGCTGACAAATCTGGCCCAGGTAACACTGCAAATCACAGATCAAACCTACTGAAAAAAACCCTGATCCAGAGTCCCTCCTCTTCCTTTCATGAAGAGCTTAAAAGCAATCCATAGTAATTTTTTTTAACTACTCTTCCAGTTGTTTAGGAGGACAGAAAAAAAAAAATAAACAATGTCACATGCACGGTCTGTGCACCCTTTTTGCAATTTCAGTTAAGGAGACAAGTCTTCTGCCAGGGAGGAAAAGAAATGAAAAGGAAAAATCACTTGCATTTCTTGTAACAGAGACCTTTTCAAGCTCATTCATCCTTTAAATATTAAGATATTAGATACCCCCTGTGCAAAAAGATTTCTAAATATGTTACAAAAAAATAAAGCAAACTGGAATATGTCTTCAAAGACAGTTAGAACAAAATCCAAATTTCAGCTTCTCCATAGCCCATTTATTCCTCTAGTTACCATTGCTCTATCCCTTGCCATCTTATGCTTTTGCTCTGCTAATAAGGATCCCAAAGCACTGTGTGAGAAACTGCAACTCCAGGAAAGCCTGGCTTGCATCAGCTTGTCATGCCTGGGGAGGGAATGCAGGTCTAGGTGATTACTCACCCACAAAGGGCAAGAAAATGCTGTGGGGGGAAGAACAGAGCAGTTAAGAGCCCCAAAGTTTAGACACTGAATATCTGGAGGACAGCTGGAAAAGATTTAAGGAGTGTTTCAATCTCTCTCTGAGCAAGGGGTGCCAGCAAAATATGAACATAGCTCTTTCTACATATATATTCTCCATGACAAAAGCTGATTCCCAACTTCTGGATGTTTTTAATACTTAGACAGAAAAAGCTAACTCTGAAAAGATATTCAAGAAGTGTTATGAAAAGGGAAGATTGATACTTCAAAAAACAGAAGGGACAGAAATGAATGTGGAATTGCTGCAGAGCTGTGACTGATCCAAGATTGAGAGCCAACCTCCCAACCCCAGTTCTGATGTTCCGACTAAATCTTGGATACTGATGAAATTAAACTTGTGCCCCAAGATAAACATTCCTAATTAATCCCTGAAAAGTAAATGGATTAAAGGGATCCTTTAAAGGGACTTTTAAAGGTCAGCTAGTCCAGCTCCCACTGCAGTCAGCAGGGACATCTTTCAACAGGTTGGACTGGATGATCTTGGAGGTCTCTTCCAACCTGTTTGATTCTATGATTCTATGAACTAGAGTAGGTTGCTCAGAGCCCCATCCAACCTGGCCTGGAATGGTTCCAGGGATGGGCATCTACCACCTCTCTGGACAACCTGGCACAGTGTCTGATCACCCTCATCATAAAAATTTTCTCCCTTCTGACTAGTTTCAATCTCCCCTTTTGCTGTCATAATAGAGCCTCCTAAAAAGTCTGTCCCCAGCTTTCTGACTGGCTCCTCTAAGTACAGAAAGGCCAAAAGAAGGTTTCCCCAGAGCCTTCTGCAGGTGAACAACCCCAACACTCTCAGCCTTTCTTATAGGACAGATCATCCCTCTGGTCATTTTTGTGGCCTATGTTGGTCCCACTCCAACAGATCCATGTTTTTTTCTTGAGCTGAGGACTCTGAAGCTGAGGTTTCATAGAATTAATCAGGTGGGAAAAAACCTTCGAGATCATCAAGTCCAACCTGTCACCCAACACCATTTAATCAATTAAACTATGGCACCGAGTGCCTCATCCAGGCTGTTTTTAAACACTTCCAGGGATGGTGACTCCAGCACATTCCAATGGCCAATTACTCTTTCTGTGAAGAATATCTACCTCACATCCAGCCTAAACCTCCCCTGGTGCAGCTTCAGACTGTGTTTCACCAGAACAGAGTAGTTAATCACACAGAATTTACCAGGTTGGAAAAGACCTTCAAGATCATCTAGTCCAACCTATCACCCATCTAATCTAGTCCAAACAACACCATCTAATCAACTAAACCATGGCACTAAGTGCTTCATCCAGTCTGTTTTTAAACATCTTCAGGGACAGTGACTCCACCACTTCCCTGGGCAGCACGTTCCAATGGCCAATTACTCTTTCTTTGAAGAATTTCTTCCTAACATCCAGCCTAAACCTCCCCTGGTGCAGCTTGAGACTGTGTCTTCTCCTTCTAGTCACTAGTTGCCTGGGAGAAGAGACCAACCCCCACCTGGCTACAGCCTCCCTTCAGGTAGTTGTAGACAGCAATGAGGTCTCCCCTGAGCCTCCTCTTCTCCAGGCTAAACACCCCCCAGCTCCCTCAGCCTCTCCTCACAGGGCTGTGCTCCAGACCCCTCCCCAGCTTTGTTGCCCTTCTCTGGACACATTCAAGCAGCTCTACATCTTTCTTAAACTGAGGAGCCCAGAACTGGACACAGCACTCAAGGTGTGGTCTAACCACTGCTGAGCACAGGGCAGGATGACTTCCCTGCTCCTGCTGGCCACACTATTCCTGATGCAGGCCAGGATGTCATTGGCTCTCTTGGCCACCTGGGCACACTGCTGGCTCATGTTCAGCCTACTGTCAATCAGCACGCCCAGGTCCCTTTCTGCCTGTCACAGCAAGAACCAAGGTCAGGGTGAAATAGTTGTGGTGTGCACATCACTATCCTGTGGTTGATAGATTTGGGACCATGCAGCACAACAAGAAAGGTCAGATGTGAAAATGCTGCAGTGCAGAAAGTGAGAGACCCAAAGAAAATAGCACCTAGAAACACACATGCTGTGACAAACAGCCTGTGCTAAGGAAAAGCCCAAGATCTAGAAGGGGGTACAAGATTTTAATGGATTATCCTGTTTGGATAAGGATTTTAACCAGACAGAAACACCACACTGTGAAGAAACTGATCCAGCAGCACCGCTGCCTTGGAGAGACCATCCCAAAGAGCCAATGGAAAGCACAAGGGTGAAGACACAAACTGCTGGTGGGGGACATTTATTAATTCAGTGCTGAGTGCCTATATCAATAAGGGTGCTAGACAGAGACAACAGAGTGAGAACAGTCTTTTTAGAATCGTGGACTCAGTCAGGGTTGAAAAGAACCACAAGGATCATCTATTTCCAACCCCCCTGCCATGGGCAGGGACACCTCACACTAGATCAGGCTGGCCAGAGCCTTTTAGCAGTGCCTGCTGTGATGGTTTCAAACTAAAAGAGGGAGACTTGAACTAGGTTTAATTTTTTTTTTCTTCTTTTTTATTTCCACTGAGGGCAGTGAAACACTGCCACAGGTTGCCCAGAGAGATGGTAGAAGCCCTATCCCTGGAACCATTCCAGGTCGGGTTGTCCAGAGCTCTGTGCAACCTGCTCTAGTTGAAGATGTTCCTACTGATTACAGGGAGGTTGTACTGGATGACCTTTCAAAGCCCCCTTACAACTCAAACTACCTTATGACTCTACGACAAGACCAAACTAGGCAGCCACTATGATTTGTGCAGCTAGAAGCTTCCAGCACTGCACTGATTGGATATTAGAAGAAACTTTTTTAACGGAAAGTGTTGTTAAGCACCAGAACAGGCTCACCAGGTAGGTGGTTGGATCCCTATCCCCAGAAGAGCTTAAAAGATTCAGAGATGTGGTGCTGAGGGACATGGTTTAATAATAACAATAGTGAAATATCTTGAAGTTCTTTCCTGGCTGAAACGACTCCATGATTGCACAAAAAAATTCCAGGGCAGAGCCCGACCTCCAGCTACCAACTTCTGAGGATATCAGCCCTCATGAGAGAAGCTGTACTACAGCTTTATCCCAGATTTAGATCTTGAATTGGAAATTTAGAAGCTGGTGGGGCACATCATAGAATCAGTCAGGGTTGGAAGGGACCACAAGGATCATCCAGTTCCAACCCCCCTGCCATGCCCAGGGACACCTCACACTACATCAGGCTGGCCAGAGCCTCATCCAGCCTGGCCTGAAACACCTCCAGGGATGGGGCCCCAACCACCTCCCTGCACAACCCATTCCAGGCTCTCACCACTCTCATGGGGAAGAACTTCTTCCTCACATCCAGTCTGAATCTCCCCACTTCCAGCTTTATTCCATTCCCCCTTGTCCTGTCACTACCTGATAGCCTAAAAAGTCCCTCCCCAGCTTTCTTGTAGCCCCCTTCAGATACTGGAAGGCCACAAGAAGGTCTCCTCAGAGCCTTCCCATTTCCAGACTGAACAGCCCTAACTCTTTCAGCCTGTCCTCATAGGAGAGGAGCTCCAGCCCTCTGATCATGCAGATGTGACACCTCAAAGTCCTGGTACATAGATTCAGCCCTACAAAAACTTACAGTGGAAGCAATGTTTATGGGGGGTGGGGGGGGAAAGAGCACCTGGGTGAGAGCCATCATACAGCTTCACAACCACACTTCTACTGATATAGTTACACCTCTACTCCAGCTCTCACCAAGCAGCAATCATTGCAAGATACTCTGTGAGCTGATGCTGACATCACGACGGCATGAGAAAAAGCCATGACTTCCCTCTATCCAGAGAGCATTTTCTTTAATGGTGTGTTTGAACAGTGCCAAGCATAGCGGAGGTCTCCTTGGCTGGGACCTTTAGGAATGTCTTCAGTATGAAAAACCAGAAACAAGTAGCTAACAGCAATCTATCACATCTAAAATCCATCCAGCTATCACTCTGTGGTGCAGCCCTGCCTTTTATGTGGTTTGTTAAATGTCTTGCCTAGTGCGTGGGTGTTGCATAAGCAATAAATAATAACTAATATTTGTAATGCTCTTATACCAGTGGCTAAACCACCAGCATGCTGACTAATACTGTCTCATTGGCTCCCCGTACTGTCTAAAATCCTTCTGCATTCATCTTGTCTCCTACATGAAAAGCTAACGACCTGAGTGTAACACAGGAGAGCCCTCCTACAGTGAAGTGATAATGAAAATAAGAAGCTAAAAATATTAATAATACCTTCACATGGACACTGATGTTTTACAACAGGACATTGTTTCACAACAGACCATGCCTTTGCACATGTGCTACTTTCATCTGCCCCTTCCAAAGGTAGACCCATGGAATTCCAGTGTAGTGGGGGTTGGAGGGACCTCTGGAGATCATCCAGTCCAACCCCCTGCTAAAACAAGGGCACCCACAGCAGCTTGCCCAGGATCACAATGATCAAGTGGCTTTGCGATCTCTCCAGAGAAGGAGACTCCACAACCTCCCTGGGCAGCCTGCTCTAGGGCTCCAGCAACCTCACACTCTCACGTTCAGATGGAACCTCCTGGGTTCTAGTTTGTGTCCATTGCCCCTTGTCCTGTTGCTGAGCACCACTGAATAGAGTCTGGCTCCATCCTCTTGCTCTACTACCCCTTAGCTCTCAATGAACATTAAGATCCCTTCTCAGGCTGCTCTTCTCCAGGCTAAGCAGTCCCATATCTCTCACCCTTTCCTCCTCAAAGAGATGCTACAGCCCCTTCAGCATCTTTGTAGCCTCTGCTGGACTTTCTCCAGTAGTTCCCTGCCTCTCTTCTAATGGGGAGCCCAGAACCAGACTGAGTACTCCAGATACGGCCTAACTAGGACAAAAAAGACAGGGAGGAGAATGTGTCTTGGCCACACTCTTCTTAATGCACCCCAGGATAGAACTGGCCTTCTTGGCTACAGAGGTGCATTACTGGCTCATAGTCAGCTGGTAGGATCAGGACTCCCAGATCCTTCTCTGCAGAGCAATCCCTCAGATGTATCTCTGATTACTTAGCTAAGGGGTCAAATTCATGTTTCATACTAAAAAGGCAAGAGCCAGTCCAGAGATTATGGTTTTATTTTACCCATTTTTGCTTGTAGCTGATCCTATTTGCATATATATAGCCCTTCCCAAGCAGGAAAAAACAGATAGGGCTGGGGGAGCTGCTTGTCTTTCCTTGGCACCTCAGGGGGCTCCTCTGGTTTGAGAGCGAAGCAGATGTTGAACTTTTGGACACGGACTCCAAGAGCCCTGAAAGCAAAGCAGACGGGGAAAAATTTGCAAAGGAAGTTGAGATACAACAGGAAATTATTTATATCAATAGATGTGGAAATCTCAAGGGGTTTCTTCTTTTCCTGTTGGCCAAGAGTGTTGACTATGACAAAAGAGCAGGTGAGATGGACTCACTTCTGATTCCTGAATCATTGACAGGTCCTCCAGGATCTGTCAAAAGGCTCTAAATACAGCTTTGGCTGCACCAGGCTTTGCAAGGCTGGCAAGGAGGAGTAAGCCATGATGTGATTTGACACCTCTCTGTACCACGGGTGGAACCAGGCCCCACAGTGGGAATCCTAATGCTTTGGGACATTTAAAAACCCACATGTGAGGCTTGGCTCTTTCCCTGCTGTTTACATGCTAAAGTGACATCCTAATTCAGTCCATCTCATCAAATTCATGATTTCAGAAGTTCCTTCAAAAGCTGTCTGCAGCATCAGGCTAACTTTGCAATACCCTCCATGTCAATATATGCCAGTTGCTTAGGGTTATTTTTTTTTCCTCTTGGAAAGAAGGTCAAAACAGCAATGTAAATGTATTAGGGGGGAAAAATGCATTCAAGCAACATTACTTGTTTCTGGACTCAAGATGCCAGTCCATCTTTAAATCACACAGCTGAGTATTCGATTCACAAATACAATGAGGGTGCTTTCAAATTTTAACTGTCACATTCTGTTATGTGGCCTGATGTTAAGCTGCATTATGCTAGCAGTGGATGAGATAGGACAGAGCATAATTCACTGCATTATAAACAGCATAACATAACCTGACAAGTGGAATTTCAAAGGGGGAAAATCTTAACCATAGGATCAGGTTGTAGATTCCGATACCTTTATAAACCCAGCAGCAAAAACACTCAAGCAGAGAAGCTGCAGGGTTTAAGAATTATCTCATTTGTGAGGCATGACAATAATTTGGGGTAGGTGTTTTTAAAGTTTTAATTTTCCCATCTGCACAGCCACCACTTTCCCTTCCGTACTTAGGATGGTACTTGGTGGTGATATCGTAGAATCAGTCAGGGTTGGAAGGGACCACAAGGATCATCCAGTTCCAGCCCCCCTGCCATGGCCAGGGACACCTCACACTAGATCAGGCTGGCCAGAGCCTCATCCAGCCTGGCCTTAAACACCTCCAGGGATGGAGCCTCAACTACCTCCATGGATAACCCATTCCAGGCTCTCACCACTCTCATGGGGAAGAACTTCTTCCTCACATCCAGTCTGAATCTCCCCACTTCCAGCTTTGTGCTGTTCCCCCCAGTCCTGTCACTACCTAATAGCCTAAAAAGTCCCTCCCCAGCTTTCTTGTATAGCCCCCTTCAGATACTGGAAGGCCACAAGAAGGTCTCCTCAGAGCCTTCTCTTCTCCAGATTGAACAACCCCAACTCTTTCAGTCTGTCCTCATAGGACATCATCTGAAAACTTCTTTCATACCTAAGCCACAGCGCAGCATCCACTTTTGCAGGAGCTGTTTTCTTTCCTCTTCTGGGCTAAAATAAAGAATGAAGTAACACATTTCTTCAACATGAATATGCTAACAGCCATAAATCTGCTCCCTGGCATTGCTGTAGAACAAACCATAGTAAATGTTTAAAAACGTGCTCCTAAAATAAGCCCTGACTGAGCTTTGATGTCACTTTATTTAATTCACGTTGGCATGGCATACACAGCTCAGTTTACCAGAGAGGATTCATTTTTTACTGAAGCATAATTACATTATCAGATATTCAGTAGAGGCCATAAACCACAAAATGGAAATTAGACCATCAATGGCCATTTTATACTACAAGGATTATTGTATTCTAACGTTTGTGTTGTCAAGCACTGCGCTGGCAATCTAGCATGTGGACCCCAATTTTCAACATCACTCTAACCTGAATAAAATTTAAAAATATGAACACCAAATTGCACAATCAATAACAATCTTTTAAGCTATATGAGCTTCTGACTGGCAGCAAACTAAGCAACAGCAGAGAGGGAAATCAGTCAGGAAGCTTGGTTTTCCTTTCTACTCCTATGAATATCAGGCTGAAGAGAAACTCATTTTGGTGCATTTTTGTCCTGATCCTTCACATATATAGAATCATAGAATAGTCTGGGTTGGAATGGACCTCCAGAGGTCATCTAGTCAAATCCCTTCTGCTGTCAGGAGGGACATCCTCAACTAGATCAGGTTGCCCAAAGCCCTGTTGAGATTCACACCTTGAATATCTCCAGGGATGAGGCCCCAACCACCTCCCCAGGCAACCTGTTCCAGTGTTCCACCACCCTCATGGTAAAGAATCTGTTCCTAACATCCAATCTAAACCTGCTCTTTTCTAGTTTGGTATGTATACATATTTATACCCAAAAGTGAGCTACAGCTTTCTCTTCATTGCCCACTCAGATTTGCAAATGGAATTTATGGCACGCAATGTCCTCTTATAGATTAAATTAATGTTATTGTAAAGAGGTTTAATGCTCAAAGATATTTATGGCTCATGCTGAGAAAGAAGCTGCACTCAGTTCTGATGATTAATATAATTTTCCCCGAGTTCTTTGCAGATGAAATTGCTCCATGTGCATATTTTGAGGACAAAACAGATAACCATAATTCTGAGAGAAGGCAGCCATGATTGTGTGACTGATGCATCATTTGGAATTAGCAAGCTGCTTGTGGGGCTCCTGAAATGTTTTTGTTCTTGTTGGCTTTGCTTTCGGCTTGATAGGACATGGGAGAAGCAATGTTGTGTTGCTTGTGTTTGTGTTTTGATCTTAGCATAACAGAAGTTAGTGCTTATAAATAGTTAGCTTTTATGGCCAGCCACTAATAAGACAGGCTGTGATTTAAAACTTAGATCCTCTGTCCAGGATGAAAACTAAAGGAGATAGGATTAGACAACTCCTAACAAGAAACTGAAGATTTACTAATTCCTCTGTCACATGGGTTTTAATGTGGTACAGTCTCTATGCTGTTGCAGTTAAAGCCTAAAAATGGATCACACATGTTTGTTTAGAAGAGTTCTCCAAACAGTTTGGCAAGGACATGGAAATTTAAACTATTTTTTTTTTGCTTCTTACCTTTTGAGGGTCAGTCCTCACTAATAAGAAAGATTTCAAATGTTTGTTTAGCTTTCTGCTTATTATGGACTTCACTGCAATCAGATGGAAGTGCTGCAAGTATTGCATGGCTCAGTTCCATCTAAAGTCAAAATGAAGGTGTATATAAAACAAACCCAACCAAACCACATAGAAAGGCATCTAAAGAAGATATCAATGGCACTGTGTCAATGAATAGATGTTTAAATACCAACAGATATTCCTTTCAGCCTTCAGTTAATTCAAATGAGCTTGTATTAGCCTTTGCAAATGTGTTCTCTTTCTATTGGCTTCTCTAGCAGCTGGTCTGTGATTGGAACCTTTGTGCTTAGAAGTCAAATATGTTATGGTATGAACACCAATGGCAATAAACACAATTTTCTGCAATGATATAAAGTGATAAAAATATCAGTTTTAACTTAAGAGATACACCCTGCAGCTTCAAACATCCATAAAATACTCAGCCCCCAAATGGCTTCTATCTGAAGAGTAGAAAACATAAACCTGGTGGACTGCAGTCCTCAGAAGGCACTGGGATAGTTTGTAATAGCAGAATAAGTAGATAATTAGGGATATATTTGTAATATATAATGTAATAATATATAATAAGGGATAATTTGTAATAGTAGAATAAGTAGAATAAGAATGCCTGTAGGTAATAAAAAAATATTTAAATTTCTTTGTGAGGGTTACTGCTAAGAATTACACTGAACAGCAAACAAAGCAAATTTTGATCACAATGCAAATTCTGCCCCTTTACTAACCACAGAATCCTTTTAGTTTGGCAAAGACTTTTAAGATCATCACCTCCAACCACTAACCCAGAACTGCCAGGTCACAGAATCACAGAAACATTCAGGTTGGAAAAGATCCTCAAGATCACCAAGTCCAACCAACAGGTCACCACTAATGTCCCTCAGCAGCACATCAGCACAGTTTTTCAGTCCCTCCAGGGATGTGATTCCACCATCATACAGAGGTTCCATCCTTAACAATAATTTACAAAGTTCACAGAAACAACACACTACAGCCATGGTTTTCCACAGGGGAACTTTGTGAAGTGGCTGAATATCTCCACAGATAGAGTACCCAAACTCAAACCCATTCAGTCTAAAACCCAAGCTGTTCTGCTACACCACCACTTGCAGTCTTAAGTGCCAAATCACAGAATCAGTCAGGGTTGGAAGGGACCACAAGGATCATCCAGTTCCAACCCCCCTGCCATGGGCAGGGACACCTCACACTACATCAGGCTGGCCAGAGCCTCATCCAGCCTGGCCTTAAACACCTCCAGGGATGGGGCCTCAACCACCTCCCTGGACAACCCATTCCAGGCTCTCACCACTCTCATGGGGAAGAACTTCTTCCTCACATCCAGTCTGAATCTCCCCACTTCCAGCTTTGTTCTGTTCCCCTCAGTCCCATCACTACCTGATAGCCTAAAAAGTCCCTTCCCAGCTTTCTTGTAGCCCCCTTCAGATACTGGAAGGCCACAAGAAGGTCTCCTCAGAGCCTTCTCTTCTCCAGACTGAACAGCCCCAACTCTTTCAGTCTGTCCTTACAGGAGAGGTGCTCCAGCCCTCTGCTCATCCTGGTGGCCCTTCTCTGGACACCTTCCAGCATGTCCAGATCCCTCTTGCAATAGAGGCTCCAGAACTGGATGCAGTACTCCAGGTGGGGTCTCACCAGAGCTGAGCAGAGGAGGAGAATCACCTCCCTTGACCTGCTGGCCACACTTCTCTTGCTGCAGCCCAGGCTCTGGTTGGCTTTCTGGGCTGCAAGTGCACACTGACAGCTCCTGTTGAGCTTCTCATCCCCCAGCACCCCCAAGTCCCTCTCCTCAGGGCTGCTCTCCAGCCAGTCCCTGCCCAGCCTGGATTTGTGCTTGGGATTGCCTCGACCCAGCTGCAGGACCCTGCACTTGGTCTTGTTGAACCTCATGAGGTTGTCTTGTGCCCACCTCTCCAGCCTGTCAAGGTCCTTCTGGATCCCCTTCAATCATAAAAATCCAGTCCATCATGGTGGGTTTTCTTTGCATTAGCTGATGCTAGACGTTAGCAAAAGTTAAAAAGTTTTTTTTTTTTGTTGGTTTTTTTTTTTTAATTCCTTTTGAGGGATTCTATTTCAAAGAGGTCAAATTTCTCCAAAAGGATATTTGGAAAAACTGCAATGAGGCATATTCTTCCAAATTATATTTTCACATTCATGGCTATGGCAATGTATGCAACACATCAAATTATCAGAGATCTATGCATTGAATCCATTTTACTCAAACCTCACTAGGGAAGATGCTAGTCCAAACATTTTTTTTTTCCCAGAAATCTTCCTCCACTCAACAATTAATTCCAGTTTCCATCCTCCTCCCTCTTTATGATAGTTCTTGTCAGCTATCATTAGAAGTGAACAACACAAAGGCTTAAACACATACCCTCTGGTTAAGAATGAGAAAAAATGTATATAAAAAGTCCCACAGCTTTCAAATGTGAACTGGATTAATCACATATAATAATTATACAAAGTGATAACACTTATTATAAGATCACATAAACACCATTAAACCAACACTGGCAGTAACCTTTAGGATGGAAAAGAAACAAAAAACAAAACACCACCAAAAAATAATACAAATCAAAGTTTCTCTTGGAAAAGACTTTCTGGGTAAAGCTGCTCTGAAACCCTGAATGAAACTAATGTGCAGCATTTCAAAGCCAACCACAGTCACAGCTGATTTCCATGTTCCAAACATCTTCAAAACTCACTACAGGGAAAAAAAAAATCATCTACAAATTATGGGTGGGCAAAAGCAACTGCTCCCCAATCTCTTATCTTCCAGCAGTCCTCAGCAACTTGCAAACCTCTTCCTCTAAGCTTGTTTTCTAGATTGTCAGTGTAATTATCCAACAAGTCACACTCTCCATATTAGCAACCCTTTGTTGAGCTTCATGCAGTTCTAAACCAAGGCTTTCAAAGAGTTTTTAGTTTTTCAATTTTTTTTTTCAATTCTTTTTTATTGCATTAGCTGTGGCTTCAAACACATCAGTCTTTTCCTTGAAATTGCTTTGTTTTGTGGGTTTTTTGGTTCTATTTTCTTTTCCTTCTGAAGAAACTCCACTCTGTTGAAAGTTTTGGTTTGATCTCATATTATCACTCGGTTTTATAGTTCCCACTAAGTATCTGAGCAATAGCTTCCAAGAAGTTCTTCACAGACAACCACACACTTTTTAGAGTACAAGCAAACTCTGGTAGCCCAGATTTGTTACCCCCAACTCATTTGGGTGAGCAGAAGATTGTGAGGCACTTGCAGAGTGACAGTATGTGTCCCATCATGAGACCTTCTGGATATGAGGAAAATGCAGCCCACAAAGCCACTATAGTTTCTCCATTCCAGAATGACAGAATCCTTAAGGTTGGAAAAGACCTCTAAGATCAAGTGCAACTCTCAATCCACCACCACCATGCCCACTAAACCATTGCCTACATATTTTTTTTAACACCCCCCCCCAGGCATGGTGGCTTTACCACCTCCCTGGGAAACCTGTTTCAACACCTGACCACTCTTTTAGGAAAGAAATCTTTCCTAATATCCAATCTAAACCTCTCCTGGTACAACCTGAGGTTATTTGCTCTTGTCCTATTACTAGTTACATAAGAGATCAACCCTGTCCTGGCTCAAACCTTCTTTCAGGTAGTTGTAGAGAGCAATAAGGTCTCCCCTCATGTTAATAAATACTGAAAAATATCCAAAGGTTCATAGGTAGTCGTACAGGGGACCATGATCCAGAGATAAAGGTCAGGCAGAGGGGAAAAATCAGTGGAAGATGATGAGTAACATAGAAGGTAAAAAAGTTTAATGAATCTTGGAATAATAGAATGCTTTGGGTGGGAAGGCACCTTAAAGATCAAGCAGTCTGACCCCTTTGCCATGGGGAGAGACTCCTTCCACTAGACCAGGCTTCTTGTAGTACCATCCAACCTGGTTTTCACAGGATCACAGAATGTCAGGGGTTGGAAGGGACCTCTGGAGATCATCGAGTCCAACCGCCCTGCCAGAGCAGGACCATACAATCTAGCTCAGGTCACAGAGGAATGCATCCAGGTAAGCCTTAAAAGTCTCCAGGGAAGGAGGCTCCACAACCTCTGTGGGGAGCCTGTTCCAGTGCTCTGTGACCCTTGCAGTAAAGAAGTTCCCCCTTGTGTTGAAGTGGAACCTCCTGTGCTGCAGCTTACACCCATTGCACCTTGTCCTATCCCAGGGTCCAAGTGAGCAGAGCCTGTCCCCTCCCTCTTGACCCCCAGCCCTCAGATATTTATAAGTGTTTATTAAATCCCCTCTCAGTCTTCTCTTCTCCAGACTAAACAGCCCCAGGTCCCTCAGCCTCTCCTCACAGGGCAGTGCTCCAGTCCCCTAATCATCCTCATAGCCCTCTCCAGTGGATCCCTGTCCCTCCTAAACTGGGGAGCCCAAAACTGAACACAGTACTCAAAATGAGGTCTCAACAGGGCAGAGTAGAAGGGGAAGAGAACCTCCCTGGATCTGCTGAACACACTCTTTTTGAACACTTGCAAAGACATCCACAACTTTCCTGGGTGACCTGTTCCAGTGTGTCACCACCCTCACAGTACAGGAATGAAAGAAAGATTATGAGGTGAAGGTGCTTTAGCAGGGAGATTGAACTAGGTGATCCCCAGAGGCAGCTTCCAAGAGGGAAGATCAGAAGTTTTTCTCTACAGGCAGTCAGAAACACAAATTTTTGAATCTCTAAATGCATTCAGTGTGCAAACCCATAAGATTAGCAATCAGTACTGGGAAGGTATTAGGTCATGGCAACAACTTTCCTGCGTAAGAGTACTGAGACCTCAGACCATGGCTAAAAATAAAAGCAAAAGTAATTAGGGATGATACAAAATTCTGCAGTTCAGACCCAGAATGGGCTCTAGGCAATGCTCTCAGTAGCACAGAGCACTGACTAGACAGGAACCTGAACTGAGGGTGCAAGGTGTTCAGTGCCACAGGGAGAGGTGGGATGGACACTGGTGAAAACGAGAGAGGCACACGCTGATGACAGAGCCTTGGACAAGGGAGAGGTGAGGAAATCACAAAATTCTTAGAGAAGTCTTCACCCTGGAGCAATCCAGCAATGAAAGATCACCTGTCCATGGCTAAATGTGTGTAGAATTGCAGCACTAAAATGAAGTGGTTTTAATCTTCAGTAACTAACAATAAGCAAGCAGCTACTATAAGAGAAATGACTGCAAACATAAGCAAGCAACAGCTTGTTCATGGAAAATTTCTCCTCTCCTCTTTCAAGCCAGTGAGATTTTCCTATTTGCCTATTGTCCAAGAAATTGTTTGGGATCATTAAATCTATAAGGGGCTCAGATATCTATATTTTACCTTTCTGTCAAATATTTACATGTCATACACAGGACCTCACCAAGGAGTTGTTGTGATTAGTTGCCAAGAAGCATCAAGAATCAAACACAATTGTTAGGGTTTAAGGGTTTTCCTGTTTATTTCTACAAACATCCAGAATAAACACTGTCAGTCCAAAGTAAACCACAGAGTACACATTTTTTTTTTCTTCCCCAAATTAATACACTATAAAAAACTGGGAGGGTTGAAACTTACATTTAAAACGACTCCTTCTGATGACTAGGACCATGTGTGAAAACTCAAGGATATTTCATAACACAGAGAACAGTTCAAAATTATCATTACAAAGCTACTCTTGGTTTAGACCTAACAGTTGATGAAGATCCTCCTCAACACATAAAAAAAAAAAAAAAAGTGCTCAACATTTGGATCTGATCAGCTTAAGTAAAACAGGTATGGGATATAGTTTTCAGAAACAAAACCTCAAACCCAGCTTGGATTGAAAGAAAAAAAAGCAACAACCCAGCAACACATATGTACAGTATCATAAAATCTGAGCCACCAGGCCAGGGACTGGATTTTGAGTGACATCCAAAAGATTTTCATTAAAGCTTCCATTTGTTTCAGTCATTTGAGAGCTCTTTAGTCACTTAACTCTCCCAGCTGAATTTTTTTTTTTCAGATGCCAATTGACAGAGGAAATTCATTCCCACTAAAGATAAATCTCTACTTTCACTGCCAAGACTTTTCCTGCCATAGACAATAATTGGTCTAGAGGGGACTTTTTCTTTCTTCTTGAAATTTAGCTCCTTCTAAGAAACTTCTGTAAAATTAAGTATTTCATTATACTGACAGTCTGGTAAGGCTACCTTGGTGCTTTGTTTCTTCTAAGGCAAAGTTAAAGAGCCTGTGAAACGGAAGAAACATTTACACAGAGAGGTCAGGAAAGTGTTCTTCAGTAACTACAATGTAAAAGAAAGGGGAAGGGAGGAGAAATACAGTTTAGGTCAAAAAAGCACATTTTTTTTTTTTAAGAACAAAAATGATCCAAACTTGAAGCATTTCTTTCAAAGGTGGTCAAGCATGATTACTTTCAAAATTAATTAGCTACCTTAAAGTCTTATATTACTTGTTTAGAATCTTGTCTCATTCCATGATCTGTATTTTATGCTAAGTAGAGCTTTTTCTATACATGCATGGATTTCAATGACTCTGTGTGTGAGAATTCCTATTTTAGAGGCAATCCTTTCATCAGGGCTCATGGTATCAAACATAGAATCAGAGTTGGAAGGGACCACAAGGATCATCCAGTTCCAACCCCCCTACCATGGGCAGGGACATCTCACACTAGATCAGGTTGGCCAGAGCCTCATCCAGCCTGGCCTTAAACACCTCCAGGGATGGAGCCTCAACCACCTCCCTGGACAACCCATTCCAGGCTCTCACCACTCTCATGGGGAACAACTTCTTCCTCATCTGCTTCATCTGCTTCAATATCATGATTTGAAATGAAGAGAAAGTTCTGAGTTGACTAAGCCTGTTTAGATGAGATGTATAAGACAAGACTGGTCCACTTGTGGACATCAAGGATCAAAAAGACCATCCCCTTCCTCAACTAAGAACATGAACATCAATGCCATCTCTTAGATGATTTTTCCAGAGAGGAGATTTTTTTTTTTTTTGTATTTAGACAAATCTAAATTTTAACATCTATTGTATCACAGCATCATTTTGGTTGATAGAGATCCTTGAGAACATCAAGTGCAACCCTTAACCCAACATTGTCAAGTCACTACTTAAGCATTTCCCTCAACAACACATCTAGAAGGCTTTCAAATTGCTTCAGCAATGGGGACTCAACTACTGCTCTGGGCAGCCTGCTCCATGGCTTGGGAAACTTCTTGGAGAATGAGGGTGGAGAGGACTTATTCGGTTGTTGTCAGATTATGACAAGTTCAGGGAAACCTTTTCTATTTGTTGGTTTGGAGAGACTTGTTCCAAAAGCAAAAGTAAGGAATGGTGGTATGCTGTTAGTTTAGATGTTCATAGATTCATAGAATGGTTTCATTTGGAAGGGGCCTTAAAGATCATCTGGTTCCAACCCCCATGTCATGAGCAAGGATATCATCACAGTATCACAGTGTATCAGAGGTTGGAAGGGACCTCCAGAGATCATCAGGTCCAACCCCCCTGCCAGAGCAGCATCACTTAGGGGAGTCTGCACAGGAATGCATCCAGCTGGGGTTGGAAAGGCTCCAGAGAAGGAGACTCCACAACCCCCCTGGGCAGCCTGCTCCAGGGCTCTGTCACCCTCACTGCAAAGAAGTTTCTCCTCATGTTGAGCTGAAATCTTCTCTGTTCAAGTTTGAACCCATTGGTCCTTGTCTGATCACTGGGAACCACCCAAAAGAGCCTGGCCCCCTCCCCTTGACACCCACCCCTCAGCTATTGAGAGCCATTGATCAGATCCCCTCTCAGGCTTCTCTTCTCCAGACTGAACAGCCCCAGGGCTCTCAGGCTCTCTTCCCAGGGGAGATGCTCAAGTCCCCTAAGCATCCTGCTGGCTCTTCCACTAGAGCAGACTGCTCAAGGTCTTATCCAACCTGGCCTTGAACACCATCAGGGAGAGGGCATTTATAACCTCCCTGAGCAAACTCTTCCATGTCTCAGCACCCTCACTGTATGGAATGTCTTCCAAATACCCATTTTAAATCTCCCATTCTCAGGCTTAAAGCCATTCTCACCCAATCACTACCAGCCCATGTAAAGAGAAAGCCTTCCTGGCTTCCTTGCAGTCCCCCCTTCAGGTACTGGAGGGCTGCTATAAGATCCTGTGGTGGTCATGGGAAAACCTCACTATGACCTTGGTGGTCTCCAGGTCATACTCCAGGGAACCAAAGGGAGTTGACACTATGACAGGACACACACAGCCTGCATTCAAACACTGGAGCTTATTGCTCCACCTGAGAGCAGGCTCATTCTGTGGCTTGCACCATTTAAGAGTTATCCCTAATGGTGAGATGGATTTTTCTACATTTTTCTTATAGAAGAAGAAAATAGATTAGAACTGTGCAAAAAAAAAATGAACATAAAACTCCAACCAAAAAAAAAAAAAAATCCCCAAGCCCAAACACATGGACTAGAGAGATTTAAGGCAAAAATGGGATTGAGTCTTAAACCCCTCATGTGCCTGGAATTCCCACTGCTCTTTCCCCATTTTGGTGCCTAATAATTAGTCATTAACTCCTGCCTTGCAATAAACAGAACAGACTCATCTACCCCTTCCTTGACAAGATCTGCCTCCTGTGGATTATTTTCACAGCCTATTTCAGGTTTCTGTAGTTTCTCCAGGAATTTGCCAAGCAGAAATTTATCAGATTCCATATAAATCTATGTCAGTGTGTGTGTGTGTGTGGGGGAACTTTAATGGAAATGACTACATTAAGAATTCAGGATTGGGCCCTTAATAGCTGCTCTAATTCATCATCTTTTTAATATGGAGAAATCAGTCCAATGAAATATTTTAAAGACACAAAAGTAATAACCCAATCATTTCATGGGAAAGAATAACTAGACAATACTGTCCTGAGGAACTATAGATAGCCTGACAGAAAGGCACTGAACTGAAAAGCCAGAAAAGCATCAGTATCAATTTCAGGAAAATACTATATTCATGTAAAAAACAAACAAACAAACAAACAAACAAACAAACAAAAAAAACCAGTAAAAAGAAATCAAACCTATCACTACTCCTCCATCTTTGGTACTTTACTGAAGACCTTCAAACATGGCTTTGGTGGCATTATTGTGGACAGAAATCACTCTCCTCAGCCCTGAGTATGAGAGGGAGAATGAAGATCCTGGCTACAAGCAAAAAGAGCTGAATTCCTTGGTAAAATTTGCAATTTTTGTATGTTATGAGTGAGAAAAATGCATAAATTTGCAGTAGGTAACTATTAGCTGCAATTTCATCAATAGCCATTATAACTCTATAAATACATGTTTTGAAGGTAATATAACCCAAATAATAACTCAGGGTGAAAGCAATAATGTGTGAAAATGAGAGACTGTCATTTCAGTCACAATATTAAAACCAAATACAAATTCTAATGAAAAAGAAAACAGTGAAATTCTCATTTAAAAAGAAAAAAAAAAAATAAAAGAAGAAAGCCAGTCTGGTTTACAATTACATCTACCCACTACATTGCCTTTCAATGAGAGATATCTAATTACTTTTAAAAAAGAGATTAATAATTATATCCTGCTTTTCCCTAAAGGAAAACTCAGGCATGGAAATTTGCCTATACAGGTCATAGAGGGCAGTGACAAAATCATGCTCTTAGGTGAGCAGTCACAGGATCATAGAATTGTCAGGGTTGGAAGGGACCTCAAGGATCATCCAGTTCCAAGCCCCTTGCCATGGGCAGGGACACCTCACACTACAGCAGGTTGCTCACAGCCACATCCAGCCTGGCCTTAAAAACCTCCAGGGATGAGTCTTCCACCACCTCCGTGGGCAACCTGTTCCAGTATCTCACCACCCTCATGGGGGAAAATCTTCCTCCTAACATTCAATTTAAATCTACCCATTTCTATTTTTTTTTTCCATTCCCCCTAGTCCTATCACTATCTGATGCCCTAAAAAGTCCCTCCCCAGCTTTCTTGTAGGCTCCCTTAAGATACTGGATATTGGAGCCCTGTAAATTGGATCTTAAACTGGGTCACCAAATTTATGCTGGTAGAGGCAAGCACAGGAAGGTGCTACAGAGATAGGTACACAAAGGATCACAGCTGATCTTCACCTTTGCAGTTTAATCTAAGATCTACTTTCCTTTCAGTGATAGTCACTGATTTCCAACAAAGAATGGAGAGGTGATCTCAAAAGGTTGCTTACTCTTGATGCTTTCTACCCCTCATGAAGTTCCTGAAGCTTCTCCTCTGCTTTGAAAGGCAGCTTAAAGACAAAAATCTCTGTCTGGCTTCTATTAGAGTCTAAGAGCCTCAGGCTTCTGGCCACCTCCATTCACAAGCTGGGATGTGGACATGCACAGGCCCGTTGAGATCTGGCCTCACATGTCAGCAAATACAAAAAAAGAAAAGGTGGGGTTTTTTTGCCATTTTTTTTTTCAAAGGGAAGTTCTCTCCACTTCGCTGTGATAAAAAACAAACAAACAAAGGATTTGAATTAAATACATTTAAAAGCAACAATAATTTCTTAAAAGGTAGCACAGAACAGAAAGGAAAGGTTGGAAATTACAATTTGCCTTTTCTAGTGTTACATGAACTGTGATAAATTCATCTTTGTGTGCCAAAGAAAGAAGGGGAAAAAAGCCCTCACCTAATCAAACCTGGGTGTGCTTCATGCCTACTGCTACAGGGGCAGAATACACACTTCTATCTATGACTGCCAAAAGAAAAAACAGAAATGAGGGGTGTGATGATGAAATGATAGTAGAAATGATGAAAACATCTGGAAATGCTTTACTGAACTACAGTAAAACCCTTTAACAGTTTAGCTAACAGATAAAACCAAAAATATTGCTAATTCCCATTTGTAAGATGCCAAAGAGCCTGCAACTCATTTAAACAATGAGCAAGACAGGCTGTGAGTTATCTGTGACCAGCTGAGCAAAATACCTCCTCTGCCATCTCTTCGTAAACACAGGTTTAAGAGATTAGACATTAGCTTCTAAAATGTATTCTGCAAGGGGACAACCTCAGAAAATTCAAATTCTACAGAGAGTTCACAACCTGAACTTTCCAAACTTGACTTTTCCTCATAAATAAAATTTCTCCATAAGCAAAAATTTTAGCTTTAAGCTGCAGACTTTTCTTTTCCCACTTTTTTTTTTTTTTTTATTTCCTCCTAATGCTTTTGGGTTCAGGTATTTCTAAATGCTCAAGGAGAACACAGCCTTCAAACAGCAGCAATAACAACAAAACAGTCAAAAGCTTATGATATGCTCTGGTAGCTTCCTGCAATGCTAAAAAAAAAAAAAAATTAGCTCAAATCCCAAGATCCATCCTTGGGAACTTAATTGCTTCAAAGAATAAGGAATCTTGTCAAATCGACTCCAAACAAACATAATCAGTAGCTTTCAAAGCTTGCTTGACATTGAGGAGGCATAGAAAGCAACATAGCCACCAAAGAAACACACATCCGTGGTCTGTCAAAATTTTTTTTGTTAGACATGATGCTATTATCAAGGCACATCAGGATGAAATAAAGTGACCTGGCTGACCACAGGCTTACAAATGTCTTGGGAAGGAAGGAAAAACGGTGAATCAAAAGGTAGCTTTGTAGCACGTCCCCCCAGGCCATCTTATTGACAGGGATGACAATGGTCCCAAGATGCACCATTATCTATGACCAGCAAGCAGACATCAAATGCTACCCAGCTGTCTCTGTCAGAATAGAAAATGCTGCTCAAAATACACAGGGCTTGTTACATTTTGTTCAGCAAAGGTTTGTCAAAAGCCAGGGTCACTCTGTGTGCACTGCCCTGAAGGGTAATTTTAAAAGGCCGGAGAGATGCACTTGATTCTTCAGTGTTTCTCCTGGAAGGAGACTTCGAGTCTTTGCATGACCAAAATGTTTTGGGGGAAGAAAAAAAAAATAAAATAAAATCAAAGAATGACTCAGAAAATAAAATGAAATGAAGTAAACCCAAGCTAATAGATGGTCATTAGGCTGTGCTATTCCAAGGCAAAGCACTTTTCAAAACAAACAGGTTAGGGAATTATTCCCATATTTAGATGTTTTCTCAATAAAAACTGAGTTGATTTCCAATGCATCTAGGGTGGATGCTACTGTCAAGGCATGACTCAAACTGGAGTGGTTAAGTACACCCTCTTCAAGTATCTGTGCTGCACCATTATGCAGTTAATTGCAGTGAAAATATTTATACTGTCGAGAAAAGGATTGTTAATATGGTACCCTTTGGAAAGAAAAGAGAGAGTCTGTATATACAAACCCCAACCTCAGAAATATTTGGGTAAACTTTGTTTTTCTGTGAACATCTGCTAAACACACACTGAGGAAAAGAAAGTCCAAATGCACTTCACTAATTGACCCAAGAAATCTTTGTTTAAGAATTGTGTTGCTAAAAAAAAAAAGAAAACACCAAAACAAACCCAAAAAACAAAACCTGAGGGTGAAAAGAATATTTCAGGGAGGGTGAAAGGTTTTACTGATACAGAAAATGCATCTGGAGGTTGTCTGCTGCTTTTTGCTTATGGGTCAGCTCTTGCTTTGCCGTTAATGGTCGTTGCTGTGCTATGGATGGGCATGGCTTTAACCAAGAGAGCAAAAAGGGGACATGAGAGCTGGTCATGGGATTGAAAACAGCCCTGCAGAGAAGGACCTGGGGGTGTGGATGGGTGAAAAGCTGGACATGAGCTGGCACCATGTGCTACCAGCCCAGAGCTACCCATGCCCTGGGCTGATTCCCAGCAGCATGGGCATGGAGGGGATTCTGCCCCTCTGCTGTGATCTGCTGAGCCCCCATGGAGCCAGCTGTGGAGTCCTCAGCAGAGGAGAGATGTGGAATTGTTGGAGTGGAAGACCTCTGCTATGAGGCCAGGCTGAGAGAGTTGCAGTTGTCCAGCCTGGAGAAGAGAAGGCTGCAGGGAGACCTTCTTGTGGCCTTTCAGTGGTTAAAGGGGCTGATCAGAAAGATGGGGACAGATTTTTTGACAACATCTATTGTGACAGGACAAGGGGTGATGGGCTTAAACTAAAAGTGGGACAATTTCAAGCAGAGAGAAGGAAGAGGGTGGTGAAACACTGGGCCAGGTTGCCTGGAGAGGTGGTAGATGCTCCATCCCTGGATATTTTCCAGGTCAGGTTGGACTGGGCTCTGAGCAACCTACTCTAGTTGAAGATGTCCCTTCTGACTGGGGGACACTGGCTCATTCCAAACAGTCTGTGATTCGATGACAACTCCCTGGTGCTGCACTATACAGACCAGACAACACAACACGACCCTTCACTAATGTTGCAATTGCATCTTGCCCTGCATGTGTTAACTAAACACCCTCTAAACATTTCTGTCCATGTCCCCTTTGCTCCTTGTGGTTTTGGTGTTCCAGGGGTTCTGATGCTCCCCAGTTTTGCTGCTCACTCCTTGTAAGGAGTATGCCACAAAATCACTCTGCTCCTTCCCTTCAGTCTTCAGCTATTCAGACTCATTTCCCTGTTCCCTTCTGCTATTGCTTATAGTCACTTCTCAGAGCATGTAATTGTCTTGTTTTCCTCTTCTCTTTTTCAAGATAAATAATAAGAAAAAAATAGAAAGGAAGATAAAAATCCAATCCAGCTCCAGCCTTTTGCTTCAGGTTTGAGGCTCTGAGGTTACAGCTGATGCTCCATTGTCCATACCCATATGATTTTCAGGGCAGAAATTAGGATAATAGTCTATCATATATACTTTCCCTCCTCCTAGGCCAGCCTCAAGATGATGGATATGATCCTTTTGCATCTCATGGGGCATGCTCTTTTGTCCCCAAACACAATGCTATTAATTCAATGCAATAGTTTCTTTTTCCTTTCACTGGAAGTCACAATATGCTGTGAGTAAGGCTGGCTCGTCTTTCCTCCAGTGTGGGGACTCTTTGAGTGCCCTTCAAGTCAAGGGTGACTTTCTTCATCAAGTGTTTCCCACCAGAACTGCTTTAGCAATTTCATCAAAACCTTGATGTCTTCTTCCTTGCCCTTTTTTCCCCCCATTACTCACTATTTGTGTGGATTCACATGTGACATTTATTTTCAGCGTGGTTGGAATGCTCTCCTTTGGTAAAATATTAATTCTTAGTGGGTTTTTTCAGCTGTCAATATTTAATATAGGCATAAAGAGAGGTTAAAAAAAAAAAAAATCAAACAAGCCACACAATTTACTATGCTTCTCATCAGTAAATTCAATGCTTGGTTATAACCTCTGCATGAATATTCTTGCACACTCTAGCTCTTAAAACCAGGAAATCTTCCTAGTGACTTCCATGCTATAATACTCCATGGGAAATTTAGAGCTTTAAGGTATCTTTAGCATTTTGACATCAAAGCTTTCACAGGAAAAAAAAAAAAAAAAGTTGCTTGATGCCATCTGGAAGCAAAAGAAGGCACAAACATATCTACAATCCCTTTTGTCCTCCATTCAGCCTTGCTTGAAACAGCTGAGTCCAGAGACCTTGGACCGTGTTTAGGTGTGGTAGGTTTACTCTCTCCTGAGCCTGGTTCAAACAGATATACCATGGAAAGAAATTTGCATCTGTTCCTGTTATAAAATCCTATTTATTAAATGAACCCTGTTCTACTCAACAGTAAATAAACCCTGTTCTACTCATTCTCATGATTTCTGACCACAACAATACACTCAACCTCCCATCCTATCCTCACAGTATTTCACCTTTGTTTAGAATCAAATTAAATTGAAACAACCAAACAGAAAAAAAAGGCTGAAAAGCAACATCAACTCTACTTAATTGTTGTGCATCCCCAGGGTGATCAAAACAACCAACCTAAGGCTAACAGATCCACGTCACACACTGGGTGTAATGAGGTAGCACACTCATGTTTGAGCTTTCCATTCTAAAATGGGGAGAACACACTAAGGAGAGGAAGAGAGACTGAGAGCCTTGGGGTTATTTAGTCTGGAGAAGAGAAGACTAAGAGGGGATCTGATCAGTGTCTATAAATATCTGAAGGGTGGGTGTCAAGTGGAGGGGGCCAAGTTCACAGTGATAGGACAAGGACCAATGGGTTCAAACTAGAACATAGAAGATTTCAGCTCAACATGAGAAGAAACTTCTTTACAGTGAGGGTGACAGAGCCCTGGAACAGGCTGCCCAGGGAGGTTGTGGAGTTTCCTTCTCTGGAGACTTTTAAACCCCACCTGGATGCATTCCTGTGCAGACTACCCTAAGTGATGCTGCTCTGGCAGGGGGGGTTGGACCTGATGATCTCTGGAGAGCCCTTCCAACCTCTGATATACTGTGAGAACAACATCACCTCTGTTTTGCTGCCTGCAGAAAGAAATCCAAGTGGTACCTGTGGTTCTGCAGTATCTGTCTAGCCCTGCAATAACCATTTTAATTTTTTAGTAACAGAAGGCTTATGACTCATGACAGCCAGGTTCTTGCTATGAGGACAGACACCAAGCAAATGAGTACGTTTGCAGATGTTTAGGAGTAAATGTGAAAGGAAAAGAGTGGGCATTAGGGAGAAAAGAGAGAGAGGGAGTATTGATTCAGTGTGACTGATGTGAATGAGTTAAATGATGGACTATGAAGTGTGAATTCAAATTTACTGTGAATGGAATTCACTGTGAGTGGAACAGAGTATGCATGACCATGACTGAGTGTGACTAGGTATCATTAGGAAGAACTAAGAGAATATGAGTGGAAATCACTGATTATCTCCCCTGTAATCTATAAATAAACAGTATTGCAGGAAGTTTTGAAAAATGTATTTAATAAGGGATTTCCACTGCCTGAATAAACTTGCTGAGGCCAGGCAGTCTGATCTGGAGGAAAAACGTATCACTTCACTCAAAGCTCTGCCCTGTAATAATACGTGAGCTCCACAGTTGACAGGAACAAAATAGGTCTAAATTTACAGCAAAAGGGAATCTCTGCACTTAAATGTCTGTCCAATTATCAACAAATTTACCAACTGATATGATATCAATTATCCCCTCTTCTGCTTGCACGTATTTGCCTAATGCACAGGCTTAAACTCAGGAATGTGAACATTTGGGACATAGAAACTTGGGAACTGATGCTGCCTTCTGCAGCTCAATGTGATAATTTTGTTGTCACCAAATAGTTGTCCTTCAGCAGAGTGACCAAACAACTAAACTGCCACCAGATATCTGCCTTTCTGCAGAGTAAGAGAACTCAGCCTTGATGTTGCACCACTTTAACTCAATGAGAACAAAAATCTGGTTTACATCCCAGGGTCTCAGACCCCACACGTGCAAAAGTGTCTCAGGATCTTCTCAGCTGCTGCCCTTTCTCCACAAATATCTCTGCTTACTTTCAACAAATTTCAGGACAAGTCAGACCAACAGAATCTTTGTTACTAAATATCTGTGTGAATAAATGTTGATTTTAACAGTAGATCCTGCCAGAGATTAAAGCATTGCCAAAAATCCTAGATCCTGATGTAAGCGACATGGATTGTACCACTGAAGTCTGCTCTTTGCCTTACCCAAGTAATTTTATTCCTTCTAATGCTTCCCAATCAAACCAAATTTATGCCTTTTTTGTCTTATATGTTGTTTTCTACTTTAATTGAAGAATAAAAGATGAAAACACTGAGCTCTGTGTTTATGCTGCAGTAAATTCATAATCAAAACCAAATAATGTGAAAGAATGGAGAAGCCACTTCAGCTGGCAGAAATCTTTCTTGGGAAACCTGCTCCTTTGCTAACACACTGATGATGGATTCAGTGTGGTAAAGAGATTCTCCAGCTCTGCCTAAATCAGCTAGGGCTTAAGCTAAGCCATGCACATGAGCATCCTTGATCCTTGCAGTTCTTAGAGTTAGAAGCATTTTAAACAGATGTTCGGAGAATTTACATCCTTACTACTTTACAGGTTGTAAGTTAGCTCTGACAATTAAAAGTGCTCAAGAATCAGAGAATGGTTTGGGTTGGAAGAGACCTTTAAAGGTCATCTAGCCCAACTGCAGTCAGCAGGGTCATCTGCAACTACAGCAGGGTGCTCAGAGCCCCATACAACCTGACCCAGAATGTTTCCAGAGATGAGACAACCTGGGTTAGTGTTCCATCACCCTCCTTTTTAACAATGTCTTCTTTCTAGCTACTCTGATCCTACCCTCTTTTAGTTAAAAACCATCAACACAATGGGGCTCAAACTCTTGCACAAGGTTTTGTTGGGGGGAAAAAAGAAGGCGGCGGGGGAAAAAAGAAAAAAGATTCTGACAATGTTCTTTAATCCATTAAATCAAAGAGCATCACAGAATCACAGGACCCTCTAGAGATCATCTAGTCCAAACCATATATTTGAGATCATGAGAAGTCTCAACCTTATGCTGCCAAGTCTTCTTATAAGATAGGTCAAAGACAGAGTGTCCACATTGTCTGAAGTGTCTTCTCTAGATGTGCATCTCCCAAGCAAGACAGAAAAACAGCGACAGAAAACCATGGATCATTTATACCACTCGTGCCTCCAAAGCTGCATGTTTTCTGTTGATGAATGGAAGACTTAATTCTTCAGGATAACAATTCAGACATTTGAAAGGGTTTTCTAATAAGGTAAAATTCACCAATGAGCTACAGGAAAAAAAAAAACATCACATAAAAAAATATCTTTTTTTTCCACTTGGAATTCTAGAATACAGAGTAAGTAAATGCCAAAAATTCAGTGCTGTATGATAGAGGGAAGGCAGAAGGAGATCAGAGTTTGCATTATTTTTCCAGCTTAGCATAAAAGCCTGTTTCAACAGTGATGATGACTTACCTTTATTGCTACAAAAGACTTAGTATTAAGCAAAAAGCACAACTGATGCCACTAACTCTGCTGCCTTACACTGCAAGATTGCTAATGGAAAGCTGCTGCTTCTTTTTCACCTTTCTACATAGGCACCACTACCAGAATCGTTTAAATTTATCATAATCACAAAACCACTGGCCACTACAAACTGATATGCAGAACAGACATCTCTGGTTATTCTCCATGTACCTCTTGCATCTTCTGACAGTCTTCCCCCAGCTCAGAAGCCTTGCATGGATCAAAGACCAGCTCCCATGTTCCTTCAGCTTTACCAGTGATTAAGAAATCCTCCCTCCTAGGTTCAGCCTGGGACAGGTGAAAAGCCTGCCTCTTTCATTTCTTTTAGATTATTTTCTATCTTAAACAAAATGCATTAGTTCTGATTTTCTAAATAAAGATTTGCCAATTAGAATGCTCTTTCTCCAGCTCACAGAAAGGTTAGGTAGGGAGTGGACAATTAACACTCAATATACTCAAAGATCTGGAAGCACTGGAAGTGGAGAGAGTCCAATGGAGGGCTACAAGGATGATGAAGGGACTGGAGTATTGCCTGATGAGGAAAGGCTAAGAGCCCTGGGGCTCTTTAGTCTGGAGAGGAGAAGACTGAGAGGGGATCTGATCAATGTCTATAAATACCTGAGGACTGGGGGTCAAGAGGGAGGGGACAGGCTCTGCTCAGTTGCACCCTGTGATAGGACAAGGGGTAATGGGTATAAATTGCAGTCCACCTCAACATGAGAAGGAGCTTCTCCACTGTGAGGATCACAGAGCCCTGGAGCAGGCTGCCCAGAGAGGTTGTGGAGTCTCCTTCTCTAGAGGCTTTCAAAATCCACCTGGATGCACTCCTATGTGGACTATCCTAAGCGATCCTGTTTTGGCAGGGGGATTGGACTTGATCTCCTGAGGTCTCTTCCAACCTCTAATGTACTGTGATACTCTGATCTCCTTTTTCAGCTAAGCTCCCAAACATTGAACTAAACTGAATATTTCCACTGCTTGCTTTCCTCCTACCCCTCCCTGAGTTACAAAATCAGCCGAGACTCCTTCTGAATTGCATGTCATGTTGATGAAGGACCCAGCTTCCAATTTGCAGGCAGCAGGACAGAAAGGAAGGATGCTATGCTAAAAGAACAGTTATAGGCCATTTTGAAGAGCCAAACAGAAGATGACACACTTAAGTATGGGTATTGCCTCAGCAAAGCCAGGTTGTCTCTTCACCTTACATTATGCTACAAATTCTTAACATAGCTTTAGGTTATCCAGCTTTATTTAGCTGCAGACAGAAGGACTTTTACTATTGTGGATCAAGGCAACAGTCTCTGGAATTGATCTCATTAGCAAAGTTTCCATAGGAAAGAAGATTAAGGAAAGCAACTGATTTTCTTGACTTGTACTGGTATCACTTTGGCAGCGAAGCAATTTCATTTTCCTTAGAGGCATTGGTTTCAGGTCACATTTTGAACTCCAGTTAAGTCCCCAAATCATTCTGAAGACAATCAAGGATAAGTGACCACTCCCCACAGCAGCAAAGCAAACATTCAGCATGGTCAAGCCATAGCTTTTGTTTTCCCTTTGTAGGCTTTGTATATAATATTCAAAATAAACACAGTATCCTGCTGTCTTTATTTGCCTTTCTGAACACTAAACACCTCCATTTTAGGGCCAGAGCTCAGGATGAACATCCAAAGATTAAAATCAACCCTTAAATTTGGCAAACAGAGTCTAAAAATATTTTATGTCACAAAAGAACTGCTTTTGGGATGCTAAGGAATCATGGAATGCATCCTCTGTTTGCAGGTCATCTTGTCCAGCTCCCCTAAAGTCTGTAGGGACATCTCCAACTAGGGTGTCCAGAGACAGGACAAGGGCAAATGGTTTGAAGCTGAGGGAGAGCAGGGTTAGACAGGATATTAGGAAGAAATTCTTCAGTAGGAGAGTGGTGAGACTCTGGAACAGGTTGCCCAGGGATGTTGTAGGTGCCTTCTGCTGGGGGTGTTCAAGGCCAGGTGGGATGAGGCATTGAGCAGTCAGTAGATGAGAGGTGTCCCTGCCCATGGTGGGGAGATTAGAGTACATGATCCCTGAAGTCATCCTCTAATGTCCCTTCCAACCTAAGCCATTCTAGGACTCAGTGGATGCTCTCCAGGATTCTAGTTCAGGTTGCTCAGGGCTTCATCCAACCTGACTTTGAATGTCCTCAGGGATGGAGCTTCCACAACATCTCTGGGCAACCTGTTCCATTAATTCACCATCCTCACTGTGAAGCACTTTCTCCTTATGTCTAACCTATCTCTACCTTGCACTAGTGTAAAAACCATTGTCCAGCATCCTATCACTACCTGCCCTGCTAAAGGAAGGCTGAGGAGGAACTGTTTATAAACAGAACATTTAATTCAGTATACATTTTAGGCAATATTTTAACTCATACTGCTATTTCAGTGTAATTTCATTATTTGCAAAACCTCCAATGTTTTCACAGGAAAATCCTTTAACAAGATCTAAAGAAATCATTTAATCTGCAGGCTGCAAACTCTGTCTTTTGATTTTTCCTAAGACAACATCTAGCCCAACACCTAAGTGCTAATACTGTGGATCAGCCAAGGGAAGGAAAAGCAACAACCTCTCTGTTTCCCAAACAGAAATAGGAAGATAGGCTATGGATGGGGAAAATTCATGTGGCAAAAACCTAAATCCCCTAGTTGGAGAGAACTAAGGGGCTTAGCAATCTCTACCAAGTAGCTATGATGTGCTTCTGCCTCCTGCAAACAGCATCTGTGCAAATCCTCCTTCATGGAAGGGTCCAGGCTTGGCCAGCAGTCATTATTTTTGTCTCCAAACAGCAAGGTTTTTATTGAAGTCACATTCAGAATGGAAGCTGCCATCCTGAAGGAGAAATTCATTGTAGCTTTTGTCCTACATATGTATGTTATATAATTCTGACTGTTATCTCTGGGGCCTCTCTGGGAAACTTTCCACCATTCTTTCTCTGTTAGGTCTCGAAGTTATCAGAGTCAGACTTCATTTATACTTCTGATCACTGGCTAGACAATGTCCCCAGGGTCGTGGAGTCTAGTATGGCAGAGCAGAAACATAATTTTTATGGCCCCTATATTCTAATTCATTTAATTGGGAGCTTTCTTGGATCTCTTGGGGGGGAGGGTGTCCTTTCATGTTTAGAGGTTTCTGTAGAAAACCTCCCTCTCTTCCAGAAAGCCATGAGGAAAGTTCTCCTGCAAGTATAGCTCGTTTGCTCTGCATCAAATTAATCCTCATCAGATCATCCTCAGAACAGACCTTTCCATTTCCCCTCCTCCATCAATAGTTTCGAAGAAGAATTCTTGCACAGCAACCCACAAAGAAGTGCACATAATTTACATATACTAATAATGAAAAAAAATTATTTTATGGTATATTTCAAGTGGAAACCTTGACAAGACTTAAATCAAACTGGTTAGGAGAAGGAGGCCGATAAAAACTCTAATTAAGAAACATCTTGCTGCTATAAAATGTGAACTTTTACACGGGTTTCATACCTCAGGCAGAACTCAGAGGTAGATGGTATCTTCTTCTTTAAATAAAAAGTGGAAGGAAATCTATTAATCTGCATTGTACTAATGCTTATGTGCCTGGAGCTGAACTTCCACTTCATTGTGTGATGATCTCTGCACAGACTCAGCACAGGAGTCTCTGCCTTGAGAAATTTTCAGCTGAATCAAGGAAAGGTGGGAGAAATAATGTCTTAGCTTCAGTTCATAGTCCTGGGGAGGCTACATGATTTCTCTAAGTTAGTGCAAGAAGTTTCAGGTAATATCCAGATCTCCTGAGGTTTTGGGGTTGCTTGTTTGGTTTAGTTTTTTTTTTTTTTCCTACATCTTTATATCTCTGTGGGGGTTGCTACATGCAGACACACAGAAAGAGAAGGAATCCAAATTGTCCATATTCTCTCCAACATGAAATGAACAGGAGAAAAGATTTCCCACCTAAATATTTGGTGTTTCAAATGTAAGTAACAAAAACACATCTAAGTGCAGAAAGGAACATCAAGATGCTCTTCCTATTTCTAAACATGTGTCGGTGTGAGCTGAAATTCCCCCCCCCACCAACAATAACCAGGCTAGCTCAGTCTGGAAGCAAATGAAAAGCTGTATTTACAAGCAGAGTCTAAAATCTACAATGAAATGCAATGAATATGTACAAATATACAAAATTCACAACATTCACAAATATATACAATCAACAGAAAAAGCACAACCGATCTCCCTTTGCTTCCCCCCAAGGGGACCCTCCCAAAGGGGCCTCCCTCTCCCAGGAGCTTCCCCCCCCAGACCCCCCTGGACAGAGAAGCAGAGTTAGTTAAGCAGAAAGCTGTTAACTTAGCTGCCAAGGTCAGTGTGTTATCTTCAGCCAGAAGAGAAGAAGAAACAGCAGCCAGACAGCCCAGCAACTGCCCCCACTGCCGAACGCAGAATGTGCAGAATGCCTACTTTGTTTTGGGTAATAGTTCTTAAACATTTCTATCTATCCAATGGAAGTGTTTAGAACAATCGTTATTTTGCTTTCTTACACCCAATAGTGACTTATTTACATTCTTTCACTTTCTCTGTTTTGAACTTTGCAAGGAAAAATTAAAAAGACAGTTTCAAACCATCACAGTCCACCCCTTCTAAACAATTCCATTGGCTGCTACTATCATTTATCTAATCTAAAATAATATCTACAACAATAGGTGAATAAAGACCATAGTCCATTCCGGCTATCTCAGATGTAGATGATTCAAAAGAGTCAAATCACAGGAAAAACAGCAAACAGCTTGTTTCCTCGCAGATGGAACGAAGAAAGGAACAGGGACTCTCAGGTGACTCAGGGCTCTCAGGGTTCGTGCACCGTAGATCTCATGAACTCTCCTCTTGGGCACGATGCTGTATCTGCGCAACACTCTGAATTTAACCTCTCTCAGCCAAAGTTAGATTTCTTTGTGGAATACACTGAATTTCACCATTTTCTTGCATCACCCAATAGGTGTGACCAGGACCTTCAGCAGAAACCACCCCTCGGACAGGTTTGGCCTCTCCTGAAGGAGAAAATACCCAAACAGTTTTGCCTAACAGATTCTTTTCTCTTATAACAGGAACTCTATCACCTTCTTCCTTTCGCAACAAATCTGATTGGGCAGGTCCAGCTCGATTCACTGAACCTCTGCTATTCACCAACCAGGTTGCTTGTGCTAAGTGTTTCTCCCAGTTTTTCAAAGATCCACCCCCCATGGCTTTGAGAGTGGTTTTCAGCAAACCGTTGTAGCGTTCGATCTTCCCTGCAGCTGGTGCATAGTAGGGAATGTGGAATATCCACTCGATGCCGTGCTCTTTGGCCCAGTTTTTCACAAGATTGTTCTTGAAATGAGTTCCGTTGTCTGACTCAATCCTCTCTGGAGTTCCGTGTCTCCACAGGATTTGTCTCTCCAGGCCAAGAATGGTGTTACGTGCAGTTGCATGAGGAACTGGATAAGTTTCCAGCCATCCAGTGCTTGCCTCTACCATAGTCAGCACATACTGCTTACCAGATCGAGAACGAGGTAGAGTGATGTAGTCAATCTGCCAGGCTTCACCATACTTGTACTTGGACCATCTGTCACCGTACCACAAGGGCTTGATCCGCTTTGCCTGCTTAATAGCAGCACAAATGTCACAGTCATGGATGACTTGTGTGATAGCATCCATGGAAATGTCAATGGATCTGTCACGAGCCCATCGGTAGGTTGCATCTCTGCCTTGATGTCCTGACGAGTCATGGGCCCACCGAGCTAAGAACAGCTCACCTCGGTGTTTCCAGTCGAGATTAGGATCAGGATCAGAGTTTGTGTCCACCTGGGAAACTCTTGCAGCTAGATCTGCCTGATGGTTGTGTTGTTGTTCCTCTGTAGCTTTGCTCTTAGGAATGTGAGCATCGATGTGTCTCACTTTCACTGGGATTCTCTCAATGCGAGCAGCAATGTCTTGCCACAGATCTGCAGCCCAGATTGGCTTTCCTTTCCTCTGCCAGCCATTCTTCTTCCAGTCTTTCAGCCAACCCCACAAGGCATTGGCTACCATCCACGAGTCGGTGTAGAGATAAAGCTTTGGCCATCTCTCACGTTCAGCTATGTTAAGAGCTAGCTGGACAGCTTTTACCTCTGCAAATTGACTGGATTCTCCTTCTCCATCTCTCGCTTCTGCAACTCTGCGCGTTGGGCTCCACACTGCAGATTTCCATCTCCGCTTGTTCCCAACCAGACGACAGGAACCGTCTGTGAACAAAGCATATCTCTTTTCATCATCAGACAGATCACTGTAAGGAGGAGCTTCCTCAGCACGAGTTACTCTCTCCTCTGGAGGTTTAGCACAGCTTGTGCCTTCTGGCCAGTTTGTGATCACCTCCACCAAACCAGGCCTTTCGAGATTTCCCATTCGAGCTCTCTGTGTTATCAGAGCCATCCACTTAGACCAGGTAGCATCTGTTGCATGATGTGGTGAAGAACCTTTGCCTTTGAACATCCAATTCAGAACTGGCAATCTAGGAGCTAGAAGAAGTTGTGACTCAGTTCCGATGACTTCAGAAGCAGCTTTCACTCCTTCATAAGCAGCTAAAATCTCTTTCTCTGTTGGAGTGTAGTTTGCCTCTGAGCCTCTGTAGCCACGACCCCAGAAACCAAGAGGACGTCCTCGTGTCTCCCCTGGAGCTCTTTGCCATAAGCACCAGGTTGGACCATTGTCACTCGCGGCCGTGTACAGAATGTTCTTAATGTCTGGACCAGTTCGGACAGGTCCCAGACCCATCGCTTGGACTACCTCTCGCTTGATCTGGTCAAAGGCTGCTTGTTGCTCAGGACCCCATTGGAAACTGTTTCTCTTTCGAGTCACATCATAGAGAAGTTTCACAATCTGACTGTATCCAGGAATGTGCAGTCTCCAAAATCCTACTATGCCTAAGAAACGCAGAGTTTCTTTCTTGTTGATGGGATTTGCCATGGTGGAGACTCTGTTTATCACATCCATTGGGATGTGACGGCGACCATCTTGCCACCGCACTCCCAGAAACTGGATTTCTCTGGCAGGTCCTTTCACCTTGTCTCGCTTGATAGCGAAACCAGCTTGCAAGAGAATGTCAAGGATTTTGTTACCTTTCTCGAAGACTTCTTCAGCAGTCTCACCCCAGACGATGATGTCATCGATGAACTGAATGTGTTCTGGAGCTCCACCTTTCTCCAAAGCATCATGGATCACTGCATGGCAGATGGTTGAACTGTGAATCCACCCCTGGGGCAAACGATTGAATGTGTACTGAATGCCTCTCCAGGTGAAAGCAAACTGAGGCCTGCATTCCTCTGCTATGGGAATAGAGAAGAAAGCATTAGCAATGTCTATGGTAGCATACCATTTGGCCTGCTTGGATTCCAGCTCATATTGGAGTTCCGTCATGTCTGGTACAGCTGCACTCATGGGTGGAGTTACTTCATTCAAGGCACGGAAATCAACTGTCAGACGCCACTCTCCATTCTGCTTTCTCACAGGCCAGATTGGACTGTTGAAAGGTGAATGAGTTTTGCTGATGACCTTCTGACTCTCCAACTGACGAATCAAGTTTTGAATGGGCACCAAAGAGTCACGGTTGGTTCTGTATTGTCTGTGATGCACAGTTTGAGAAGCAACCGGCAGCTTTACATCCTCTATCTCATGTTGTCCCACAACTGCAGATTCATCTGAAAGCTCAGGTCTAATAGACAACTTCAATTTTCCTCCATCAATTTCTACAGTTGCTATTCCAAAAGCCCATTTGTAACCCTTAGGGTCTTTAAAACGCCCTTCTCTCAGAAAGTCAATTCCCAAAATACAAGGTGCATTAGGACCTGTTACAATAGTATGTTTCTTCCACTGCTTCCCAGTTAAACTTATGTCAACCTCTATCTTAAACAACTCTTGAGATCCACCAGTGACTCCCTGAATAGTTATAGATTCTCCCCCTTGATAATTTGATGGTATTATGGTGCACTGAGCTCCTGTGTCAACCAAGGCCCTGTACTTCTGAAATTTTGAAGTGCCAGGCCACTGGATGTACACATCCCAATAGATTCTGTTATCTCCATTATCCCTTACCTCCCCCTGGCGGAAGGCAGGGCACCCCTAATGGTGGGGATTACCTCCACATGTACAGCCGGCACAACGTCCAGCACCAGAATTAGGATCACTGTTGGAGCTATCAGAGTTGTTCTGGGAAACTGAGGAAGCGACAGCTACCCTCCTGGTATTGCTACCTTGGGATCTGCCCCTCTGCAGCTCCCGTAACCTCTTGAAAAGATCAGAAGTTGGTTGACCATCCCATCTGTTCATGTTCTCACCAAACTGATCACGCAGAGTTATCCAGATACTGCCACGTGATTGCCTCTGCTGTCTGTTTTGGTTTGACCTGTTCTGGAATGGCCTTCTTGGAGCACGTCTGTTCCTAACAGCTGAAACTTGTATCCATCTGGAGGAAGAGGAATCAGAATCATCCCCCTTCATCAAGTTGGATATGGAGGTTTTAAATTCCTCCTTCAGCTCTTTCATGCAATTCTCAATCTTTCCAGACAAAGTTTCAATGGCTGAAACCAAAGAAGTACGTGCAAGACTATCCTCCAATTGCCTCATTTGGTCAGTGAAATGGCCAACAGTGGGAGGCACTCCACCATAATTTCTTGCCACAATCCTGCTTGCCAGAATAGTAGCATAATTAGGAGGAGCAAGCTTAATGAGCTTTTTGGCAAGGCCTGTTCCAACAGGAATTTCATCAGGATTCAGAGTCTTATGATCTCCATACATTACTTCTCTCACAGCAAACTCTCTCAGACGCTTGATTCCCTCAGCTATTGTGGTCCAAGGCTTAGGGTTCCATGGTAAATCATCTCTGCTGGGGTACCTCAGCGAGACTGCCAGTAGGAGGCGTGCCCACAGAGAAACTTTACCAATGCACTTGCCTAGGTGCCTGTCTATGCCTGTATCCTTTGAGAGCATCCCCAACTGAGAGGCCGACTTGTCACCTACCACCAATGCTGGGGCTCCCATATCAAAACACCTGGCTAGCCAAGACAGGACTGGCTCATTATCTCCTCTGATGTAATCCTTCCTCACATGTCTAATTTCCTGTCTGGGTGCATTAGCTGACTGTATGTCATCCTCATCCTCATCATCATCATCATCCTGAGGTCGCTGTCCCCATAATCCTATTTTAATCCTCCGTTGAATTTCTTTGAGTTCAGAGGCACTACCAGCAGTTGCTAATCTACCAGGGTCTACATCCTGACCTACATCTCCATCATCCATGTGGGGTCTCAAGAGGTCTACCAGAGTTTTAAGGCTAACCCTCTCTTCCTCATCAGAAGGATCTTTCTTAACAGAGGGACCCTGAGTAGAAGGACCCTCATCTCCATCTGCACCATCTCCTGCAGCATCTGCATCTCCTCCTGCAGCTCCTTTACGCTTTCTGGTTACAGTGGCCACCAAATTTACTGGCTTGGTTTTCACATTCACAGCAGAGTTGGAAGAGCAAGTAGCCTTATGTCTTTCTTGATACAGTGCTATCAGTAGCCATATGATTATTCCAAGAAGCAACAAAATTAAGGCAAGCACAAGATATCTAGGGTACCACTGGTTCCAAGAACCCTCTGTAGTTGTAAGAGGAGTAACAAACTCATATGTGTCTGCTAGCAGATCCATAGTTGAGTTACCATAGCTTCTTAGCCCAATAAGACCACAACAGAATTCACCAACATTCAGTAACTTGTTCTTAACCCAAAGAAACGACTTATATGCCACATATCTCACAATCTTGTCTATCATGCAGGAAACAGCCCATCTGTAGACAACTGCACCGATAATAGATGAAATAAAATTACTCAAAATCCAAAACAGCTTCATTTTGCTTCCTAATCTGAGCAGAAATAAATCAAACAAGCAATCGAGCCCCGAGTTGGAGCACCAAAAATAAAAAGTGTGTCGGTGTGAGCTGAAATTTCCCCCCCCACCAACAATAACCAGGCTAGCTCAGTCTGGAAGCAAATGAAAAGCTGTATTTACAAGCAGAGTCTAAAATCTACAATGAAATGCAATGAATATGTACAAATATACAAAATTCACAACATTCACAAATATATACAATCAACAGAAAAAGCACAACCGATCTCCCTTTGCTTCCCCCCAAGGGGACCCTCCCAAAGGGGCCTCCCTCTCCCAGGAGCTTCCCCCCCAGACCCCCCTGGACAGAGAAGCAGAGTTAGTTAAGCAGAAAGCTGTTAACTTAGCTGCCAAGGTCAGTGTGTTATCTTCAGCCAGAAGAGAAGAAGAAACAGCAGCCAGACAGCCCAGCAACTGCCCCCACTGCCGAACGCAGAATGTGCAGAATGCCTACTTTGTTTTGGGTAATAGTTCTTAAACATTTCTATCTATCCAATGGAAGTGTTTAGAACAATCGTTATTTTGCTTTCTTACACCCAATAGTGACTTATTTACATTCTTTCACTTTCTCTGTTTTGAACTTTGCAAGGAAAAATTAAAAAGACAGTTTCAAACCATCACAAAACACCAGAGTGTATGAGCTACAGCAAATTAAGGTTAAGAAAGCAAAGTAGTAAAATAATTCAAACTAGAGAAGGGCAGATTTAGATTGGATATGAGGAAGAAGTTTTTCCACTATGAGAGTGGTGGAACACTGGAACAGGTTGCCCAGGGAGGTGGTTGAGGCCCCTTCCCTGGAGATACTCAAGGTGAGGCTGGATGGGGCCCTGGGCAACCTGATCTAGTTAGGGGATGTCCCTGCTGACTGTGGGAGGGGTCAGACTGGATGACCTTTGGAGGTCCCTTCCAGCCTGGACCATTCTATGATTTCCAGAGATATTATAGGGGGAAAAAAAATCCAGTTGAAATGTTTTTAATACAGAAAAGTGAAAGATGAAAAACTGAATTTGAGCCACCAATGTGCCCTCACAGCCCAGACCCATCCACGTCCTGGGCTACATCTGCAGCAACATGGGAACAGGTGGAGGAAAGGGATTCTGTCCCTCTGCTCCGCTCTGCTGAGACCCCCACCTGCACTGGGGCCAACTCTGGAGTCCTTAAACAGCAGTTGTGAGTTACTTAATTTCTGACATTCTCAGCCCTGTCTGAGGACAGGGAAAAATAGCAAAGCCCAGGATTTCCTGACTGCTTCTAGCTGGTGAAACCTCATGTGGTTCACAGAGCAGGTGAAAGCCAAATTGTCTCCGGTAGCCAGGAGAAGTGATGGTAATATTTCTTCCAAGGTTGTGGTTGAGAAATGGAAAGTAAAAAGGAAAAATCAGTATTATCTGAATAAGGATAGAGTGCTAAAATGAAATAATAAACTAGGTCTATTTATGAGATTCATGTAGAAATAGAAACAGATGACCCTTAATCTACTAGCAACAGAAAAACTCCTCCAGGGTGCTCTCATTATAAACATTTAGAACTAAAGAAATATTATCTGAGCAGAGAGAGTATCTGCTGCTTTTCTGCACTCCTCAGACAGCTAGAATCATCACTTGCACAGATATCAGAGCATAGAAATAGCATTTCTCCTTTTTCCTTTCTTTGGCCAAAGGAGGTGCTAACTGGTGAAATGAGACAGGCAGCTCTGTCTTGTGTTCAACCTTTACCAGACCAATGAATCTGAACAGAGATTTCTGGGTTTGCTTACACCAAAAATCAGAAAGCTTCTGGTTATTTTTCAAATTCATTCAATAGACTAAGGAAAGATATTAAATTGTTAATTCTAATTCAGTTTTTCTTTTCACTATCCAAATCTTATTTTTCTTCGGAATATATGCATATATAGATATAGATAAATACTCCTATGTTATCTACCTTCATAATAATTTTTGCTTTAGATTTTGTTTTGTATCATATTTCTACTACCATGCAGCCACAGGCCAGTACCCAAGCATAGTTCAGGACATCCTGGAGCCTCATTGAGCCATTGCCAGCTGCCTGTTATGTTGAGGCACACTTTCTAGACCCCACCATCAGCTCTGGTATTTAAACCAGAGTGAGTTAAATGGTTATTAAACCTTTTTTATCTTCCTGTCTGCTTCACATCCTTATAACACCATCATAAAGTCATTTGAGTGGGAAAATCCTCCTAGAGTTGTTTGCATCCCTGGTTAGATAGCCTTATAAGACAACATTATTTTAAGGGAGTTCATAAGATGTCCCACAAAGGTCCACATGTTCCTGCATGGAACACTCTTCTTCATAGAATCACAGAATAGTTTGTGTTGGAATGGACCTTTAAAGGTCATCTATTAGATGACCTGCAGTCAGCAGGGACATCTGCAAATAGAGCAGGTTGCTTAGATCTCTGTTCAGCCTGACCTGGAATGTTTCCAGGGATGGAGCAAAGTTCCTTTGATGGTATTAGGTAAGGAAACCATGGGAAAATGACAATCCATTTTCCACCACTGACCTTGGGAGTAGGCACCCCGAAGTCATTACTGGAGCTACCTGCCTTAGCTCCATCCCTGATGTGGAGCCAGCCAGGTGATCTCAGCATTTAAATCGTGATGTGCTGTCCTGCTCTTGACTACTGCTACAAAGTGACCTAATCAAGCTGTTCAGGAAAATCTTTTCCTGCTGTCAAGAAGAATGCCTCACTTGGCTATTATAAACTTGAAATATTCACAGCACAGGGTTTACAACCAAAAACCTGACAACTTAGCACAAAGTTTTTGGATGCTTAATCATATATCTTAATAAAATATTACACATTCACTGACTGACTGAGACAGATTCTGATTACCTGTCTTTGAGGAAACAGACTGCTTTAGAAAATTATCTGGAGTACTCTACTATTGTACCTGTCACACACTTTTAATTAAAAATGCATTGAAGCATGACTAAATTGTGCAGAGTGAAAAACAGACCTATTTGAGCTCAGTTGCAATGATGCACACACAACCCAATGAAGCAAGCCCATGCAATTACAACAGGAAGACAGCCCCAGCACAGTTGTACTTCTCCAGGTCAACCTCCCAGCAGATGTATATGCTGCAGAGGCAATCAGCACAAATCAGTGTGGACCTAATCAGCACAAACGAATTTACTAATTTCCTCTAAATACCTGTAATGAAGTCATTCCACTAATCCATTGCAAATTGAATATGTGGTGAAATGAAGATGGAAGGGTGATTAACATCATTTTATGGAGCATTTCTGACAAAGTGTGCTAACTAAGGCACTCTACACTCAATCTTTTAATACAAGAAGTATATGCAACCAGAGAATCCATGGTCACATTCTGCTGCAGCTAGAAGTAGGAAATCAATGCACTATTTACAGGGGAAAAAAAAATAACAACCAAAACAACCTGCATTTTGCAGCCAATATCTTTCATTAAATGAATATTGAATTTAGGCTGATCCGAGGTAAATATGTTCTTGATTAAAATGTACTGAAGAAGAGTTGGAATCCAGAAAAAGGAAAAAAAAAATTATCTGATGGTAAGTAACTGACACCTTGTGATGGTTTAAAACTGGCAGTTTTCAACCATCACAAACCTTTATTTCAGTGGCACAGCATTCATCACTAAACATTCATCTGAATCATTTTTTAGATTTTTGTATGACATATAAGACATTACAAAAGATATAACAGCATTTGTTCATAGAATAGTTTTGGGTTGGAAGGAGACATTGAGAAGTCAAACCTCCCCTGTACTGAGCAGGGACACCTTCAACTTAGAGCAGATGGCTCAGAGCTCCAAACAACCTGACCTGCAATAGTTCCAGGCATCTACCACCTCTCTGGGCAACCTGGGCCAGGGTCTCACCACCTTCAGTGTCAAACATTTCTTCTTTGGAGGTTCTCTGAATCTCCCTCTTTTAGTTTAAAACCATTACCCCTTGTCCTGTCGTGGCAGGCCCTGCTCAAAAGTCTGTCCCCACCTTTCTGATGAGTCCCTCTCAGTACTAAAAGTTTGTAAGGTCTCCCTGGAACCTTCTGTTCTGTTCACAGCTCCAACTCTCTCAGCCTGTGCTCACAGCAAAAGGGTTCTGGCCATTATTGTGGCCTCCTCTGGACCTGCTCCAGGAAGCATTGATGAAAGCATTTCATGACAAAAGATCAATTATAACTATGAGGAATGGCATCAAAATTAGGATTCCAAATATTTGATAGAACAGTTTAGTTTCTTTCTTCACTACAGGGTATCTGCTTCAGAACAAAGGTACATCCCCAACTCACAAAGACTTGTGCTAAGGACCGACCAGAAATCTGAGTTTCTTAGACACTGCAGAAACAAGAAACCTAAAAGCTGGGTTTTTTTCTAGAGTATTGTCGTCCAGATAGATATCCTCTCTTTTGTAATTCATTATCTTATTTCTGCAATTAAGATTTTTATGCACATTTTCCCCCAGCCCCTCTTTTCTATCCTTTTCCACAGCAGAAACTCTGTGCTTGCACCCCCCACTGCAGCTTCTCCAGTGACAGACAAAAATAGTTAAAAAATGCAGACAGTTTCTTGAACACTGTGGGCTGAAATTTGTCAAATAAGGTTTTCTTGCATGTGGAAAAAAAAAAGAGAAAAAGGGGGGGAAAAAAGAAAAAAAAAAGGTATTAAATGAAACAGTCTTTGCATCACAGTTTTCATTCTTTCTGTGTTAAGTGCATAAAGATTTCTCTAGCAAAATGGGTTTTAACTGAAAATGCCAAGATGCTGAAATCAAAACTTTAGGCAGGAATGAACCTGACAAGTTTTCATACTCGGAATCAAATTTTCACCAAAATCACAGACGGACATATGGAGGACAGGGAGGATGTAGCTTTTCCTCACTGCTCTGCCTGCCTGAGGAAGAGGCAAGCATGAGCTTTAACAACGAGATTCTTGACTCTCCTGAGATGTGCAGCAGCTTTCTCAAAGCTGTGTAACTCCTTTCTAGCTCCCCAATATGAGAAGAGACCCTTCTCCTTTTCTCTGCACCTGGATGGCACTCTGCCTTGTATGCAAAGAAAATGCAGGGGGGGTGTGGGGGGGAACTGACAGTGTAGCTCTCTTTCATTTAAAGAGACAAGTTTTTAATGCACTCCTCAGTTTTCTTATTAAAACATCATTTTATTCTCCCAGTATAGCTCATGCAGATTGGGAAGAAGAGCAAAGATTTCATTTTTGTCTTGAAGTGAACTGAGAAGCAAAAACCCCATGGAAATCAGGGGTTTCAGTATAGACATCTATATTGCACAAATTACTAATGAATAGTAATAATGAAAAAAAAAAAACATTAAAAATAGCCATTTCAGAGGCTCACAGAGATGTAGCTTGTATTTGGTCCCAGTCTGAAGAGCTACAACACTTGGAGACAAAATGGTTCTCCAAAGGAATTCCACTTAGTGGTTTACTCTCCAGGGTGACCCGAGAGGAAGCGCTGTGAGTAACATTCACTCCTTGCTACAAGGTCTGGGCTGCAGTGAGGAACAATGCATTTTAGATGTAAATCTGAATTTCATGACCTTTCAAGTCAGATCCTTAAACCTCATTTGAGCAGTGTGTTCTCTTTATGAATATGCTGTTGAACTGAAGACCCAGAGCTGACATAATATTTTCTCTTGTCCTCGTTTCTTGGCCCTCTTCAGGTGTAAATTAGGCTTTTTATGTTGTCATCTTTATTTACTTTATGCTCTACAAAGCTATCAGTCTCAAGGTATATGTTTTCGTGCATTACATGTAGCTGTTCATGCCTGATAGACAACATTTTCCCTTGAACAGAAGAGACAGGACAATTGTCAAGCCACTGAAATACAAATGAATACTAAAACCAAAAAAAAAGATTCTTGAAACAACTCTGCTCACTTGGCTTTAAAAATGTGCTCTGGTTTAAAATATAAAACAGCCTCAATGCATTTTGGAAATGCAGGCTGAATGAAGAAGCACAGATCATCTTAAAAAGAAATCCTTGATTTTTATTTAATTACAAGCTAAGCATGTAAGCAAAAAAGAAGAAAAAGAGGCATATTATATCTTAATATAAAAATTTAAGATCACAGAATCTTTTCTTTCAGGATGTCACTTATCATAGCTCATTACTTTCAAGGGCTTGCAATGGAGATGAATGATATCTATAAATATAGAGATATACATATATATAAATATATGTATAGATATATAAACAATATATGAATATATAAAATGATATTTATTATATATTAATATATAATAGATATAATTAATATATATTTATTATATATTAAATATATATAATATATAAATATATATAAATATATATAATATATAAATATATATAAATATATATAATATATAAATATATTTGTATATATTAAATATATATAAATATATTTTTTATGTATATCTATCTGTATATACATATCTAGCTCACAAACATATGTGGGTCATCCTACAACTACAATACAGATATAACCTAAAAAAGTGACAAACCCATGCCATGCTATTTTCCTAAATATGCTGTCTTGTAAAAATAATAATAATGATAAAAAAATAATAATAATTTAAGAAATATATATATATATATATAATCTCCAGAGCATACAAAGAAGGATTTCAAGTTTAGAAGCCTAAATCTATCTGGCTTTGCAAAGAAGACAGTGACAAAATGTTAATACTATGACATGTCACTTCTCCAAATGGCCAGACTGCCAAGCAGCAATATGCTATTGTGTAGATGGATTTCCACTTTTGCTCCTAATTCACTTAGGTGCTTTGGAAAAAAAAAAAAAAATCCTACCTTTCACAAAGGTAACAATAGAAACCTCTTTAAACTGTGCACACCCTGCTTCTGGAGACTCTCTCTCTCAAATTACAAATCTCTCCTTAGTTAGAAAACCTCAAAGCTAATTTTTTAAAATTTATTTTATATTTTTTTTAGGAGGGTCTAGGGGGGGAAGATTAAGCTATGCATTACATATTGCATCTTACTACTGAAAATAAATGTATGATCTTGAAAAGCAGCACCCAAGCAAGGCTTGAAGATTATGTACTTTTTAATTTTTTTTTTCCCCTCTCCATTTCTCAAAGTAACTTACTTTAAAGTCCCTGAAAGGGGGGGGCAACATCCATCACACTATATTTCATTAGTCTTTAAGGCAGCCTTAAATAACTGCCCCTAAAAAGAGATCTTCGTCGATACGGCAAGTATCTAAAAAAGGATAACTCTGAAAATATCCTCTCTGCTGGGTTCAGCTTTGGATTTTGCCCAAACAAATTCAATCACCTCTCATTATGATTGAGGAGAGAAGGGAAGGGGAGGTGGGGGGGAGGGAGGGAAATCAAGAAAAAAAAAATAAAAAATCAGGAAAGTAAAGTGCAGCTCTGTTTAATCCATATAGACATGTCTACCCAAATCCCTTCACTAATGTATTTCTAATTCAGATAGCCTAACTCAGTCTGTAATAATGAGAGCTCCTGTGAAAATGTAGTGCATTTTTAGTATTCTTCCAATGTATTAAGCACTTCTATACCATTTTTTAGGGCTCTAGCAGGGAAAAAAAAAAAAAATATATATATATATATGTATACACACATACATGCAGCTTTCTGGGGTAGGCAAGCTGGGCTCTTTCCCAGTGTAACTGTGAAGCTGTTTAGGAGAACTGAAGCACCTGCTGGGCAAAGCCCCACAAGAAACAATATTTACTATGTAGGTAGAGATCTGCAAAGAGTATTTAATCTCTTCCCCTACCCTTCAAGCATCCTGTATATCTTCCTAATCTTGCCTACTACCACTAAGTATCAAATTTGGACTGCAGACAGACCTATCCTATCTGTAAGGCAAGAAATATAGGAGTACTCACCAAAAATATATATATTTAATCTTCTAATATGGGTGCGCTTTGTGGGTTTTGTTACTTTTCCTCACCCTTTACTACACAGGTAAAGACCCATAAGGGGTATTTTATCTCTTCCCCTGCCCCTCAAGCATCCTTTACATCTTCCTAATGTCAACAGCTAAAGTGCTAAATTCTGACTTTTTCCAGTTACAAACAGACCTACTCTATCACAAAGTCAAGAAATATAGGAGTACTTAAAAATTACATATTAGAAATCAAAAATATATGTATTTTTTTAACCTTCCTCATCCTGACAGCTGTGCATGACGTTTGCCCATGGAAAATTCAGCCTTAGCAATAGAAACTCAGACTGAAATGGGGAGAAGTTGAGCTTTTGTGCAGCTGTAACGCTTACTGCCATGTGAGTTCAGTCCATGCTCAGCTCTTCCCAGCTTCCCAGCTCTCCTCCTCTCTCACAACTAACATTAACTCCCCATGGCAAAGTCCTACAGCCCCAAACCACACACTGCTAAACCAAACGTTTCAGCTACACCAATTCAGGCTTTGAAATAATCACTGAAGTTGAATTTTAAAGAGCATAAAATTGAAATCAACCAGCTTCTGAGCCTTTGCTATTTACTTAGCCCAAGTTGAGGGGTTTTAAAAGTTTATAAAGGAGGCTTTGCCTTTTTTTTTTTTTTTTTGTCCACTAAAAAGGCTTTTATGGATGCAACCTATTTAGGTAGCTTGCTTCAGCCCCAGCTCACACACTTCATAATAAAGTAAGACTGAGCTTCCAGCATGTGTCCCTGTGTCCTCCCTCTGCATCCTCCTACTTGTTTCAACCTCTCACCATTTCAGATATGCAGCAGACTCACCTTACCAGAGACTGCATGTGCCCAGTCTTGTTGGTGTCTACATTATCTTTACATCATTTGGCATGTCATGGCCATTCCAGTTAGTTTTTTCCTTAGAAATTGTATTATTTTCTCAATAGCACACTGTTACTCAATATCAATAGAATCACAGAATTGTTGTGGTTGGGAAAGACCTTTAAGATCATCAAGTCCAACCATTCTCTAACTGTACCTCAGCACCACGTCTTGGTGTCTTTTAAAAACCTCCCTGGAGGAGGATTCAATCACCTCCCTGGGAAGTCTATTACAGGGTTTGATAGCCTCCAACCCCTCAGCCACTCCTCACAAGACTTGCTCTTCAAACCCTTCACCAGCAACCTTTCCCTTCTGTGTATCTGCTCCAGTACCAAGCACAATCCTCAAGGTGTAGCCTCAGTGATGAGCACAGGGGGACAATCACTTCTCTGGTCCCACTTGCCACATTATTCCTGATGCAAGTCAGGATGCTGTTGATCTTCTTGGCCACCTGGAAACACTTCTGGTTCTTGTTTAGCCAGCTGTCCATCAAATTCACCTTCTACATCCCTTCTTTTTTGTCTTACAAGATATTCTCCACTCTTCTCACCTAACCTTCTGTATTTTTCCCCTATACACTCCTTAATCCTGTTAACAGTTTGACTTGTTGATCTTAGAGGTCACTCCCAACCAAAATGATTTCAGACTAAGTCATTCTAAGATTTTTAATTCACAGATTCACTGAATGGTTAAGGTAGAAAGGACATTGAAGCTCATCTAGTTCCAACCTCCCTGCCGTGGACAGAGACACCTTCCACTAGCCCAGGTCACTCAAGGCCTCATCCAACCTGGACTTGAACACCTCTGGGGAGGTGGCATCCACAACATCCCTAGGCAATCTGTTCCAGTGTCTCACCACCCTCCCTGTAGGGAATTTCTTCCTAGCAATTCATGATAAGCTGGAGAACTGAACATCTCAAGAACTGGTTTTGCACACTTATTCTTGGAGGGAGATACAGAACAAACAATTCTCCACAAGAGCAACAGCAAACATCAACCACACATTAGTGAGCAGCTACTGATACATTAGGCAGGAATTGTGGATCAGATGGAGATGGAAGGTAGTTCACAGCACATCAAATAAATCAGAAAAGGTAAATTACAGGGCTTCTGTTAACATGTGTCACAATTTATTATCTGTGTTAATTAATAATTATAATTAATATAACAATGTTACTGTATGATTAACTCTAAATTAGTACTCCCTCAGTTATTACTCTCATGATTGCATATTTCTAGTAAGATGCTAGCCTTATGTTACCAAAAAAAAAAAAAAAAATTGTATCATCATCATGTGGAAAAAGAACTCTTTTCATCCATTTGCAATGTGGCCCATGATAAAAAAAGCCTCCACATGACTCATGTTTACCCATGGTTCATCAAACATCTTAACTGGACTTAAATTAGCAGTGGTGATACACTGCCACGTCATGTCATCCATCACAAGCACGCACAGCCTATGTTTGCTTTTTAAAACTCAGGTGCCTAACATTAACTAAGAATAATTAGGCTTTGAAGGTCACAGAGCAGCTGATGCAATTTGCATCAGTGATCAGGGAATGAATATCCTATAATCAGATGAGCAGTGCAGATGGACTGCTTTAGAACACGTACCACCAAGCTTTTTGTCAGCCATCTTAATAGCCCATCCTTGAGGTGGCTTTGACTAATTCTGCAAGATGCAAGGAAGTCAGTAATGCTGCCTAAAGGTGGAATAAAAGTTCCTCAGCAGAGAGAGAAGAGTGCAAGGGCCGGAAGGGAGAGAGCGCAAGGGCCGGAAGGGAGAGAGTGCAAGGGCCAGAATTGGAGTTACATCAAATTGCCTACCTAGAATCACAGAACCTTTGAGAGCATCTAGTCCATGTGAAACACAGGGGGAAAGCTGTGTTCAGATGTCCTTCTTTAATCATTTTACCTCACTGTGACGCAACAGAACTCCCAGGACCCCTGCTCCTCTGATAAAAATTGTAACACCTCATCAACTACAGGAAAAGATATTGCCTGCACTACAATATTAACTGCATTTTAAGGGTTTATATCATGTAGGTTATAGAAGAAGGTTTTCTGACATCCCATAAAATGAAGGATAGAGGAAGGAGTAAAAAATTCCACGTTCAGATGGATGTTTGGAAAATAGTGTTACATGACTCAAGGATACACATCTCCCCTCTGCAGACACCTTAGCAAATCACATCATAGGTTTGCAATAAAATTAAGGTTATTCATTACTACTATCATTTTAAATGCAGTTGTAATGGCATAGATATTACAGACTCACAGAATTAACCAGATTGGAAAAGACCTCAGAGACCATCAAGTCCAACCTATCACCTAACACCATCTAATCAACTAAACCATGGCACAAAGTGCATCATCTTATTTTAAACACTTCCAGAGACAGTGACTCCACCACCTCCCTGGGCAGCACACTCTAATGGCCAATTACTCTTTCTGTGAAGAATTTCTTCCTAACATCCAGCCTAAATCTCCCCTGGTGCAGCTTGGACTGTGTCCTCTCCTTCTGTCACTGGTTGCCTAGGAGAAGAGACCAACCTCCACCTGGCTACAACCTCCCCTCAGGTAGTTGTAGAGAGCAATGAGGTCTGCCCTGAGCCTCCTCTTCTCCAGGCTAAACACCCCCAGCTCCCTCAGCCTCTCCTCATAGGGTTTGTGCTCCAGACCCCTCCCCAGCTTTGTTGCCCTTCTCTGGACACATTTAGAGCAAGACAACATCTTTATTGAACTAAGGAGCCCAGAACTGGACACAGTACTCAAGGTGTGGTCTAACCAGCTGCTGAATACAGGGCAGGATGACTTCCCTGCTCCTGCTGGCCACACAATTCCTGATCCAGGCCAAGATGCCACTGGCCTTCTTGGCCACCTGGGCACACTGCTGGCTCATGTTCAGCCTACTGTCAACCAGTACCCCCAGGTCCCTTTCCACCTGGCTGCTCTCCAGCCACTCTCTCCCCAGCCTATAGCACTGCATGAGGTTCTTGTGTAGTGTGTAGAACGTGGCACTTGGATGTGTTAAATCTCATGCCCTTGGACTCTACCCATCTGTCCAGCCTGGCAAGTTCCCTCTGCAGAGTTGTCCTACCCTCTAACAGGTCAACACCTCCCCCCAGCTTGGTTCTTTGTACAGTTGTTTCTACTACAAGGTGCTAGGTAGATACTTTTCCAATCCCACACAAGCAGTAAGGATGTGCTTAGAACAATACCAGGGAGCTGGAAAAGCAAAGTACATAAAATTGCTCTTGTGCTCATGTCTCTGTGTAATCAGGACATAATAAATCTGACTATTAAGTTAATGTCCTGCCACAAAACTAGGTTGTGGAAGAGAAAGGCAAAAGGGCATTTTTGGAACCCCCCTCATATAGAGAGGTTTAAGCACAGACAGAACATTGACGACACAACAGTCTTAAAATGGAAGGAGGCAAATCAGTATCAGCTGTTTGACCTTTTTCACTGACAAATATTTGTCTCCCTAATTTAAAAAGACACAGGCACATTCCTCTGCCCAAGCTGAGCTCTCCATCAAATGCTTCCTTTCAAAGGTAGCGTGGTGTTTAATGGCTCAGCAATGCTATACACCACCACAAAAAGAGAGGTTTACGATGGCCATTAGCTACAGCAATGTGAATGGCACCTCGACAATTTTATTTGGTTGGGAAAAAAAAAAAAAAAAACAACAAAAAAAACCACCCCCCAAACAAACCCACAACACAAAACCCACTTGCTCAAGTGATGTAATAGCCCTTTCCCATCAAATTTCCCTGCCTGCTTCAACAAACCTGCACATGTATTGGGTTTTTTTATATGCCAATGAGTTTGTCGGTGATAAAAAGCTGCCAAAAGCTGCTTTTGATGAATGCTCATAAATTCTAATGCCTCTTACTACACTGCATCTTTTTTTTTTTTTTTTTTTGCTCCATAAGGAGTGAAGAAAAACATACAAATTTACCATAATTCACATTATCTGACCTGTAAATACTAGCCAAATAGTCACAGAATCAAAAAAAAAAGGCAAAAATTCCAGCTGGTTATCCTTTTTGCTTCTGATGATACCAAACATAAAGATCTTTAGCACACAGAATTCTTACCACATGATACATAATAGAGCATTTGTGCTTGTTAAGCTATGAAACATGAATGAGAAAATAAAAACTGAATTACTTTGCTTCAAATTCCCTCCTTACAAATGAAAGCACTCTGGGGAAAAAGAACATTTCTGTCATGAAAGTTTTTTTTTTTTTTTTAAGGGCTTGGGTAAAAGGGTAACCCCCAACAGAGAAGCCTGAATTCAGAGTATGTCTGCTGTTGAAATGGAAATGGGAAGGAGGAGGATTACACAGATCTTTTTAGCAGGGCAAAAAGGGAGATTTAGACTTAATAAAGGGAAAAAAAAAAATACAACACTGAGAATGGTGAGACACTAGCCCAGGTTGCCCAGAGGGGCGATAGGTGCCCCATCCCTGGAACCATTCCAGGTCAGGTTGTTTGGGGCTCAACACAAGGGGGACGTTACTTGCTGTAAGGGTCACAGAGCACTGGAACAGGCTCCCTAGAGAGGTTGTGGAGTCTCCTTCTATGGAGACTTCCAAGGCCTGTCTGGATGTGTTCCTCTGTGACCTGACCTAGATTGTATGGTCCCGCTATGACAGGGGGGTTGGACTCTATGATCTCCTTGGGCCCCTTCCAATCCCTAACATCCTGTGAGCATCCTGCTCTAGTTGCAGATGCCCCTGCTGACTGCAGGGAGGATGGAGTAGATCATCTTCACAGTCCCTTTCCAATCCAAACCATTCTGTCATCCAGGGATGTCATATTTTCATCTGAGGTTTTGGAGGAATGAATTAATTTGAAAATATTTACATGTCCTTTACTTGATCACTATCCCTTGTGGCCATATCACAGTATGATCTGCATGATGTTCTGGCCCCTATTTTTAAACTGTTATTTCAGAACACAGTTATCTTCTCCAATTTATTTATCTTCACTTTATGTTTTGGGGTTTTTTTGTTTCTTTGTTTTTTTAATAAAAAGCATAGAAGCACCTCTACACAGAAGGAGTATCAGCATACCATTTTTCTTGCAAGCAACTCAACCACAGTTCTAGGCTTTTGTTTTAGTTCTATGCAATGTCTTTCTCATCTTGCCTCTCAAATTATGAAAATACTAATGAGCTACTGAAGAAATTTGGTGACACACATCTGATGTATTGGTGGAGCCTCTGTTTCTGGAGTCATTCAAAACCTCCCTGAATACTGTCCTGTGCAACCTGCATTAGGTGAACCTGCTGTGGGAGGTGGGTTGGACTAGATGATCTCCAGAGGTCCCTTCCAACCCCTTTCACTCTGTTTCTCATATCACAGGATCACAGTATATCAGAGGCTAGAAGGGACCTCAAGAGATCATCAGGTCCAACCCCCCTGCCAGAGCACCATCACTTAGGGTAGTCTGCACAGGAATGCACCCAAGAGGGTTTTGAAAGTCTCCAGAGAAAGAGACTCCACAACCCCCCTGGGCAGCCTGTTCCAGGGCTCTGTCACCCTCACTGCAAAGAAGTTTCTCCTCATGCTGAGCTGAAATCTTCTCTGTTCAAGTGTGAACCCATTGGTCCTTGTCTGATCACTGTGAACCACCCAAAAGAGCCTGGCCCCCTCCACTTGACACCCACCCCTCAGATATTTCACAGTGGATCTCATCAATGTATATTTATATACATAAATGTATGTTTATATACATTGATGAGATCCCCTCTCAGCCTTCTCTTCTCCAGACTAAACAGCCCCAGGGCTCTCAGTCTCTCTTCATAGGGGAGATGCTCAAGTCCCCTAAGCATCCTCTCTGTATCTCAGAATAAACAAAAACAAATACAAAAGAAAAACCAAGCAAACAAAACCCACAACACCATCACGACAAAAATATTGTCCATAATCTGAGCCAACACTTTGCCCAGATGAACAGCAGCACATGTGGCCAGCTCACTTTTCTGGTACATCAGAAATGTTGCACTACTGGATCCTTAAGGAACATTACTCAATGGTGTGGCATCAGTTTTCATACTTCACTGGCTGGTTATACCCTAAATATGAATGAGTGAAAATTCACTCAGAGATTCTGCTTCAAAATAACTATGAAATACCACCCAGGAGTTTAGACTGGGAAACAAACATCCAATAAATAGGACACGCTTGCCATGGGTTGTTTCAAGGTTGGAGACAACGGTCTATAGCAGGGTAGGTTTAGGTCAGACATAAGGAGGAAGTTCTTTACAACAAGGTTAGTGAAATACTGGAATGGGTTGTCCTGAGAGCTGGTGGAGGCCCCATCCCTGGAGACATTCAAAGTCAAACTTAGTGGGGCCCTGAGCAACCTGATCTAGTTGGAGATGTCCCTGCTCACTGCTGCCGGGTCAGACAAGATGACCTTCCAGGGATCCCTTCCAACCTGATGCTATCTCTGATTCTATTCTATGATTTCAGAGGTCTTTTCTATGTCTCTAAAACACACCTACAGCATGGACTATTACAGTATGAAGTCTTTTCCTTACAATCCATAAGATCTCTGGGTTATTCACCAATACAGCTAAGCACAGTGCATGCTTTCCATTATCCATTTGTATCAATATGCACCAGAGTTGTTTGCAATCTCTCCCCCTTCAGCTTTGGCTGTTTTTTCTCTCTCTTGTAGCAACTGAACCTGTACAGAGGTCATTAAGCAGCAAATGTGTTCAGTAGCCTTTAGCACACTTTGAGCACAACCTTCTAATTGCTTTTCTCTCGGTAGGTAGACACAAACCAGCTTCCTTTAAAGGGGAGGAGAGAACTGCAGAAACTGTTTCTTCAGTGACTTTTATGGATAGTTTTGGTTTGCTTCTACTTTGGACCTGAAACCCACGGACTTGCAGCTCTGCTTTGGCATTTTAATCCAGTGATTTATGTCATAGGTTGAATCCCAGACTGATGGTGTGGATAGCTTATCACACTCACATAGCTCTCTGGGTGTGTACCTCGCAGGCAAACAAAGCGAATTTTTATTAACACACATGTTCATCCATAATTGACCATTTGGGAAGTAGGAAGGAGAAATGGCTGTGATTTACATAGTTTAAAGAAATGTCTTAGAGCACCTCACCCAGTCTGGAGCTCCCACTGTGACAGATGAGCAAATGCCCATGGGAGATGACAGCATGGTATTTATGGTATTTCCTCCTGAGACAATTAAGTAACATATGCCAAGACCATAGGGATTATCTCTGAGCTACACAGTATGCAACTCCATCTGAGGAGAAATATAATATTTTACAAATTTGACAAACCATAAGAAAGAAAAAAAAATGATTCACCCATTTTAATAATGCAGTAACTTTTCTCTGACTTAAACAGACATTTCTTGATATTTCCTTTTAATTCTTTTATTTTGCAAGGAAACAGTGACAAGCTAACACCCCCCACACTACTTCAGAGCTGCTGCATAAAGCTTGGGTATAAATGTGATGCTCACACACACAGAATACACCCTGTTATCCTGTGATTAAATGACTTGACAGCCCACTTGGTCTAAGACAGCCTTGATTTTACTCAAAGAACAACGCAAACTTTAAAATCCATCTCCTTCTCTTCATTGAAGACCTTTGATGTGATTCTCTTACTCATAAAAGCTCATGGGTCTGGCTCTTCACTGGTTTTCACCTTGTGCAGCCACTTTTTCTTCTGCAAAGTGGATGCGAAGTGTGACACTAAGGATTTGCTGTTGTTTGAGTCACACTTGATCCAAGCAACCTGCACATCATAGCAATCTATTTAAGAATGCACTCATATCCCTCAGCTCTGTAGATCATGCCAACATTCTGCATCCATGGAACTGGTAGGATACAGGTTATAAAAATCATCATTTCTATAAATTAGCAACAGTGTAACCCTTCCAAGAAATCATTTTTTGGGGGTTCTTGTTCAATTTTTCTTATCAGCTTTAGAGAAAAATTGTTGTTTGTCTATATTTTTCCTTGCCCTCCAGTAAAAAAAAGAATTAATTCAGAGGAATGTAAAAGCCAATTTCTGCAGAACATTAACCAAAGCAGTAGAAAACCACATTTTCTCTACATATTAAAAGAAGTATCAGGTATTAGGTGAACGACTATAGCTGAAACCAGATACAAGGTCACAGCATTTAAGGTGCCACATGGACCACTTCAGAACCACTCAAAAGTAAATCTGAAATTTCTCATGCTTTAAAAAGAGAATGGATTAAGAAACAAGAGACTTTCAAACACCCAAAATATCAGGTTGCATATCATCTCTTCACAAATGCCAAAGGTGCTGAAAACCATTACTTCATCAGTGCAAACTCCCCCATTTTTAATATCATTTTAAATGAGTTTCGATTAAAAAATAAAATTACAAAAAGAAAATAAAATCCATATTTTAACAAATGTTGCAGCAGTCACAGAATCACAGAATGTTAGAGGTTGTTAGATGTTGGAAGGGACCTTAAAAGATCATCTAGTCCAGTCCCCCTGCCAGAGCAAGATCACCTACACCAGGTCACACAGGAGCACATCTGGGCAGGTCTTGAATATCTCCAGAGAGGGAGACTCCACAACCCCCCCGGGCAGCCTGTTCCAGGATTCTGTCACCCACACAGTGAAAAAAAAAATTCCTCCTGTTTCCATGGAACCTCCTATGCCCTAACTTCCACTATTGCCACTTGTGCTGTCATTGGGCACCACTGGTCAGAGCCTGGCTCCATCCTCTGGGCACTCCCCCTGCACGTCTTTATCAACATGACTGAGGTTACCCCTCAGGCTCCTCCTCTCCAAGCTGAAGAGCCCTCAGCTCCCTCAGACTCTCCTCATAAGGAAGATGTTCCACTCCCTTAATTTTTGTGGCTGTGTGCTGGACTCTTTCAAGCAGCTCCCTGAGGTCCTTCTTTAACTGAGGGGCCCAGAACTGGATACAATATCCCAGATGCAGCCTCACCAGAGTAGAGTGGGAGGAGAACCTTTTTTGACCTCCTATCCACACCCCTTCTAACACACCCCATTGCTGTGGGTTGTTCTTCTGCCACCCCTAGTGTAAAAGGATATTGGCTCATGGCTCTAAAACAATCACATCACCTCTCCACATTTTATAATCATGCCTTTTGTTAAGCATCATCTGTTCAAAGAGTTGACAACCTTTAAGTCATCCCTGCTGAAAGAAAATGTGACTCTCCATCACAGTGGGCTTTGTGATTTCACACCAAGTTTCTGTTCCACTTCACAAATCTGTGCCAAAATGTGATCTTAATTTTTTTATTAGTTTTTTAAACTTTAAATTTTAGTCCAACAGAATTTTGTTAGCATGGAAATAACCTATCAGGATATTTGCTGTAGAAATGTCCAATGGAGAGTGGAACAAACAACAAAAACCACAAGACAAAACAACAAAAACCACAAGACAAAACAAACAACAAAGAAACAAACAAAAAAACCCAAAGCCCTCAACAACCAACACCACACAAATCTCAGTAGATATATTAATTCCTCCAATAATTGTATTGGAGATTATAATAAAAGCATTAATTACAAAATAGCCAAGATGTCAAGACTACTTTTTTTCCTTTGGACTGCCATGGGTTGAAAGCTTCAGTTCCTCCCACTACAGACATCATGTGATAAATTAATGCTCCAGAGAGGACATTACTGAAAATTATGGTTGGACCAGTTTGGCAACTAATAGATCCTTAATGGCTTTCAGAAGTCGCCTATAATCTCTGGTAATACCATCTCTAGAGGGTCTTCATGATGTATTATGTAATAATTGTAGTGCTTCTAAATATAGTTTGTATTGTACTCATTACTGTGCCATTAAATTCTTTTGTGAGAGTAAAATGGAATTCTTGGAGTTTGTTCTACCAACACAGAACTTTGACACTTGTTCATGTTTTGTGTTGTGATGTTCAGTTTGTTTCAAAATCCTTGGAGTGGGGATTGCTTTGTGAAGAAGGGAAATATTTACTGTGAAAAGGAAATCTGGTCCATTTTTTTCTCACTGTTCTTCACAAGTTGCTTTCTACACTGAAGGTGGTGACAAGAAGACAAAGAAATCACAGAAATATTCAGGTTGGAAAAGACCCTTAGGAGCTCCAAGTCCAACCCAGAAACCTACTCTACAAGGGTCACCCCTAAACCACAGCATCAAGCACCACATCCAAACCACCTTTAAACACATCCAGGCTTGGTGACTCCACCACCTCCCTGGGCAGCACATTCCAATGCCTGACTGCTCTTACTAGGAAAAATCTTTTCCTACTGTCCAGTCTAAACCTACACAGTCATAGCTTGAGGCTATTGCCTCTTGTTCTGTCACTAATTACCTGGGAGAAGAGACCAACACCAGCCTCTCCACAACATCAGGTAGCTGTAGAGAGCAATGAGGTCTCCCCTCAGCCTCCTCTTTTCCAAACTAACCATCCCCAGCTCCTTCAGTCACGCTTCATCAGATTTATTCTCCAGGCCCTTCACAGCTTCCTTGCTCTGCTCTGCACTGGCTCCAGCACCTCCATCTCTCTCCTGTATTGAGGTGCCCAAAACTGGACACAATACTCAAGGTGTAGCCTCACCAGAGCCGAGTACACGGGACAATCACCTCCCTGCTTCTGCTGGACACTAAAGGTAGCTGTGGGTTCTACAAGTTCATCTTTTATTGCTGTTCAGCACATCACTAGAACTAAGGCTACACATCCTCACCTCTTCTATTACTTTTACAAACGAGGTTGGAACTAGGTGATTTTAAAGTCCCTTCCAACTCAAACCATTTCATGATTCTCTCAAATGACTGGCCTGGACACTACGTGATTTTTATGTAAGTTAAGTGTTCTCAGCACACAGAAAAAATTGACCCCAGTGGTGGGTTTCCTCTTGATTCACGCAGCAACTCAATTAAGCTCATTTCACCATTTGCTCTAAGCTGTCTCGACTTGCAGGTTATGATGCCTTCCCCCAGGAGGCTACAGGCAGCATAGGAAGGGGCTCAGTACAGACCAACACTTGGTAGAAGCATCAAGACTCCACCAAAAGAGTCCTAGGGCAGGAATAATCCTCCCAGCCCCATACCTTCTGTTTCCTACTTTGTGCTTAGATCAACAGACATCAGAGCCTCCCAACCACACCTTCTCTGAGAAGTACCAAAAATCTGCATAGAAAGGTAAACACAGATCAGCCACAACTCAGCTGTTCCACAACACAGCATTGTGTGCAACTCTCAGAGTGCAGAAAACTTTTCATCCTCCCTTATTATTAATGCTTAACCTCATTCTGAATGAATATTTTCAACTGCAATTATGAAAGTCACTTCACCTGGTTTTCATATTATAATCCTGCCACTACAGTTTCAGACATGATCAATACTCCCAAAAGCCATGAAACCTGCTCTGTCCAAAACCACCCTTCCCTCCCCACTCAATTCACAAAATTAATATGCATATAAAAGCAGTGTACTTCCCTTTTGAAGAGCTGCTCTTCTTCATCTGGAGATGCAGAGTTTAACAAAGTAGGCATCAGCTCTCATGGACATCCATGGACATCGAAGCCTATGGAACAAAACACAGACAATATATATTTAATATTCAGAAAAACTCATTTTATTGAAAAACTTCAGCATGCTTTTCTATTTTTCTTTCCTCTCCCAGTTCCAGGAATTCCTGTTTGAATACATTTTGAGCTGCCATGCATTTGCATGGTGCAAACTGATGAACTCTGAAACAGCTAAAGCAGAATCTGCAAGGACAAATGCACCAGATGGTGATAAAGGGGCACGAGCTCAGTTGGCTGCTGCAGGCACCCAAGATAAGAAGGTTGAGATACCAGAATGTCTTGCTGTGTCTCTTCCTGCACCACAATATTACACATGAAGATCATCACAGCCTACCAACAGTCACAGAATTGCTTAGATTGCAAAAGATCTCTACCATCAAGTCCAATCAAGAGACAAGTCCTTGACTAAGCCTCATTCCTAAGGCACTACATCGACACAGTTCTTGAATGCCTCCAGGGATGGGGGCTCCACCACATCCTTGGGCAAGCCATTCCAAGACCTGATAACTCTTCCAGTGAAGAAATTCTTCCTAACATCCAACCTAAACTTCCCTTGGCACAACAAGTTCTTTACCATGAGGGTAGTGGAACACTGGAAGAGGTTGCCCAGGGAGGTGGTTGGAGCCCCATCCCTGGAGATATTCAAGATGAGGCTCGACAGGGCTCAGGGCAACCTGATCTAGTTGAGGATGTCCCTGCTGATCTGCAGAGGCAGTTGGACTAGATGACCTTTGGAGGTCTCTTCCAACTAGTTCTATGAACTTGAGACCATTTCTTCTTTTTCTATCACTTGTTACTTAGTTGAACAGACCAACACCACCTCTCCACAACCTCCTCTGGGGTAGTCATAGAATCATAGAATCAGTCAGGGTTGGAAGGGACCACAAGGATCAGCCAGTTCCAACCCCCCTACCATGGGCAGGGACACCTCACACTACATCAGGCTAGCCAGAGCCTCATCCAGCCTGGCCTTAAACACCTCCAGGGATGGGGTCCCAATCACCTCCTTGGACAACCCATTCCAGGCTCTCACCACTCTCATGGGGAAGAACTTCCAGACAGCCTAACTTCCTTCAAACCACAGACATCCCTATCACTGAGCAGTGATGATGTCAAAACACAGCATAGGATGTTATACTTAAATCTGATTTTTATTTTTTTTTCCTTTCTCCATGAACAGGAAATATGAAGTGAATATTACTGCAGAAAAAAAAAAAATAAATCACACATTGCCATTACAGTGGGGGGAGTTTGGGATGAGTGCAATTACATCAATATTATTGTAATTAATGATTACATCATGCTGTAGAAAAAAAAAGAAAAAGGAGTAGAGAAAAGGTTGGTATTAACATGCAAGACACAGCAGAGTGATATCAATACTCATTTTACTGTTCAGATTTTTTTTTTAAGCTAATAGCTGTCAAAAATCCCCATTATAGGCTAGTCTATAATTTGTAGAAGTCAAGTAATACATTTTTTTTCTGAAGGTATAATGGATGCTCCATGGAGCAATTATTTTAGAAAGACAACTTCATCTCAGCTGTCTCATGCCAGCAGAACTATTTAAGAGCCAGAAATGCATAATTCAACATGGAAGAGCTGTCAGATTTGAGAATACCTTTAAATTATAAAAACTTAGCACCACCAGTCAGTTATAATTATAATGGAAATGTAGCTTTCTGTCGTTTTATCACAGCAAACATCTCTTAAGAAGCAATTTCATGTGTTAAAATATTTTGGCAAAGTGACTTTTTGATTCTAAAGGGATACAGATTATCCAGTTTTATACCTGAATATTTTTTTCCTTGCAAATTGAATCTAACAGCTCACATTGTGCAAGATGGCAAGAGCAAGAGTATTATTAAAATCCCACTGGAAATTGTTACTACGAAACAATGAGCAGCATAACTCACTGGGACAGGTCAAGTTATGCACAAAAATATTATTTTATTACAAAATATGACAAGACAGGGTTTTTTTCAGCAGACAGACAATTATTTTTATGCAGCAGACAGCCAAAATGCAAAAGATGGCTCTTCTTTTGACTTGGGCTGCTTTTAGAGACGAGGAAAGCAAATTGTGAAGAGTTGCAGTAGACACTCGGATGGTTTCGGGATCAGCAAAGCATACTAAAAGTGCTCTCAGAAAATTAAGAGGATGTTTAAATCTTTTTCATTTTCATTTTTGTTCATAGTATTGCAATGCCAGCTCTTTGCTCTTCAGGCAGGACTGGAGAAATAGAATCATAGAATGGTCTGGGTTGGAAGAGACCTCCAGAGGTCATCTGGTCCAACTCCCCTCTGCAGTCAGCAGAGACATCCTCAACTAGATCAGGTTACCCAGAGCCCTGTTGAGCCTCACTGAGTATCTCCAGGGATGGGGTCCCAAACCACCTCCCTGGGCAACCTGTTCTGCTGTTCCACCATCCTCATGGTAAAGAATCTATTCCTAACATCCAGTCTAAATCTGCTCTTCTCTAGTTTGAAGCCAGTGCCCCTCATCCAGATCTTCATTCCGAATCACAGAATCAACCAGGTGGGAAAAGACCTCAGAGATCATCAAGTCCAACCTGATACCTAACACCTCCTAACAACTCAACCATGGCTCCAAGTGTCACATCCAAGCTTTTTTTGAACACCTCCAGGGATGGGGACTCCACCACCTCCCTGGGCAGCACATTCCAAAGGCCATTTACTCCTTCTGTGAAGAACTTTCTCCTCACCTCCAGCCTAAATTTCCCCTGGTGCATCTTGAGACTGTGTCCTCTTGTTCTGCCACCGGTTGCCTGGGAAAAAAAGACCAACCCCCACCTGTCTACAACCTCCTTTCAGGGAGTTGTAGAGAGCAATAAGGTCACCCCTGAGCCTCCTCTTCTCCAGGCTAAACACCCCCAGCTCCCTCAGCCTCTCCTATTATAAGGTTATATCAGATGTAAAATTCAATCCATACATGAGGGCCACAGCCAATATCCAAGGTAGCAGGGCTCAAGGACTTCCCTTTCTCACTTTGTCTGCTGAGAACCACAACAGTTCCACTTTCCCTTCTCTGCAGACAAGATCACAAAATCTGGAGTTGTTCTTTGGTTCTTTGTTTTGGTGAGGTTTGGGTTTGTTCGGGTTTTTTTGTTGTTGTGATTGTTTTTGCCTTTTTTTTTTTGTTAGGGTTTTTTGGTTGGCTGGTTTTTTAATGACTTCTCAAGAACTATGTACATCGATCTCTTTTCACATAGAAAATTATTTAGATTTTTTTTTCCCCACATTCACAGATAGTTAATTCTTCATCTAGTTCTATTATTAATGCCATGGAATTGTCTCTTCTAAACTCTTTTAAAAAGACGTTAGAGTGGGGATTTTTTAAGACTAATTAGCTTTTTGATGTTTTTTTTTTTTTTTTTGTTGATAACGATGACCACCATCACACTTCCCAAATTCTATTGTCCTTTCTGTTCAGCCCACACATGCAGTGAGCAGAAGAGTATTTTCCCTTCATGGGTGATTAGTTGTTGTCTACTGGGTTTATTTATGTATTTGCTAACAACATGCTCTGATGCATTAGGTACATCTTTCATTTTAAAGAACTTTAGGCAAGGTAGGAATGCAAAATTGTGGAATTCTATCATTAAATATAATGAATCTGGACAATGAGGGCTCAAGGCATTAAGTTCTTGTAATTATTGTAGCAGTAGAGCTTCATTATCATCACACAGGGAAGAAGGAAGGATGGTCCTCCTTTTGTTATTTACTCCTTTTTTCCTCCCACAGCATAAGAAGGCACTACACATCCAAAAGATGGAAAGTTATCCTCCTCTCCCTAAAGGTAGCAGCATATTAACTAAGTGCTAAGAAACAGAAGATCTGATTCTGAAAATATCAATTCCTTGTTTCTGTGGACGCCACATGATGTAGCATTGCATAGCATAATACAAATTAAGGAATTAAATTGGTTTCATTTCATCTGATTTTCTGGCAGACTTCAATGTGTAAAGTATTTACTAAAGAGGTAATTGGAATGCATGGAGCATCCAGAATTATAATATATTAACACATCTTCAGTAGTGGCACACATTATCTTCCCCAGTCTCACCTGTAAATTTCTAGGTCGAATCAGGTTCTATCCCTACAACACATGGAGTCTAAAGATAGACAAGGACTGTATTCAAGCAGCAAATTCCCAGCATTCTGTAAGATCTACCTTCATTCTGCATCTTTTTCCTGTAATACACAGATGTAATTTGCTTAAACAGAGCTTTAAAATTAATGCTATAAATACAAATTTGGGTTTTGCAGGACATGGCACCGGAGACTTTTAACGAGTCAACAGAATTGTAACTTTGCCACTCTGTAGTACTCCACATGCTGGCAATTTACTAATAATGAATAATAAATACATTTTAATAGCTCCTCCATTTGCTCTGCCACATATTTGATTTAAGTGTAACATGGGACTGCCCTCATCCTCTGAAGATGTGGCCACTAAAGGTTATCGCAGGGGCTGCTGCTGGTGAGCCATTGCTACCAGAGGACCGGCTCAGATTTTCTCAGAAATTAGATGAAAGCATCATTTATAAGTCCACACAGAAGGAGGAACAATAATACAAAGCTGCAGCAACTCCTAAATATTCCAGCACATAATTAAAATCAGCAGTGCTGGGACTCTACACTCGTGTGCCCTACAATGTGGGGAATGTGAATATTGCATGATTGGAGACAAGGAAAGACAAACTTCCTGCTTTTTAACAGCAGCAGATGCATTCAAACACCTAAAATATGGCAAGACTGAAGTGTTGTTGTTTTATTTTTCCCCAAAATCCAAGTTCTTATAAATTTCAGTAGGATGTGAACAGCCCTACAGAATCACAATGCTGTGTTTGGAACCTAGTTTGGAACTGGTCATCTAAGAACCAAGGTAGTCCCTGTGGACTCCTCCTGCATTGCAATCCACTGGGTTCTGTACACAAAATGAGGTATCACAACATTTTTATCACAACTGATACTCAAATATAGCTTAATAATTGGCCTGAGGGTTTGTTTTTTATCCTTCATTTTGCTCAAAAGTGAGCTTAAAGATGAAGTAACTCAAAGATGTATTACCTCCTGGCTTCCTTTGACACAAAGTGTATTTACAGTATGGCCTCAAAGTTTTTCACTCCAGTTTCTCAGTCCACCACTCTTGAATTGGATTAATGGAGACATTCTAGCACTTACGTCAAGTTATGCTGCATATAAATGGGGATAAAAGGATTACCAGGTTATAAATCAATGGAGAGATTCAGGGATATAAATCTCAGGGACACTGGGCTTCAGTGTTAATGGAAATGCAGAATTCCAATGGTTAATCACAATTTAGATTGCTACCAGATACATCACAGGATTTCATGAGGTGCCCTAATAAAACTCCAGAGCCAGCAGGGAGGTGGGAAAGGCAGAAAAAAGGTGGCTCACAAGAATCTGTTTCCAAGCTATCCAGGGGTTTATAGAGTAAACTCTTAGCTTAGACAAAATCAAGCTATGCTACAGAATTGTTATGGTTGGAAGAGACCTTTAAGATCATTGATCCCAGTCATTAACCCACCACTGACATATCACCACTAAACCATGTCCTTCATCACCACATCTACAGATCTTCCAAATCCCTCCAGGGATGGGCACTGCACTATTACCCTGGGCAGCCTATTGAAGGGCTTGCCAACCCTTCTGGAGAACAAAGGGTTCCTAATATGCCACACAAACATCTGCTGGCACAACTTGAGGCTGGTTCCTCTGTCCTATCACTTGTGACTCGGGGGAAGAGACCAACCCCTCTTTGCTCCAGCCTCCTTTTAGCTGGTGGTGGTAGGAATCATCTTTTCTTAAATGCAAAAGGAGGGCCTTGCACCTGAAGTGGTCTCTCAGAAAGGTGGGCCTGTATTTCTCTCAGAAAGTTAGATATAAAGTAGAGAAAGCCACACATGCACAAGAAATGCAGAAACTTGAATGACAAAGTCGTGACATGGATGAACTTTTGAGTCCCTCAATGAACTTCAGCCTTGCAGAAAAATAATTTTTACTAGTATACAGAAAAGATTTTCCTTCCCTTTGACCAAACAGTGGGAAATGGAGAGAATATGTAACAGAAAAAGAAAAAAGTAAAAAAACATAATGGATGTTTTGTGTAGTCTGTTTGGGTTTCCCTGAAAAGGAAAGAAGATGACTACAGATGAGCTCAGAAGGCAGAAATATCCAGCTTGGTGCTGAGGACTACAGGGGGAGGAGGAAGGAACAGCTGGGAAGATATCTTCACTTCAGCACAACTGCAGAAAGGGGAAGAATTTCGTGGGAACACGAACCCTCAGCTTTCCTCAAGGGGATGATATCTTCTGGCTGTGTTTGACAGAGCACATTTCTGTTGGACACTATAAGAAATCAAAGCCAAGGAGACACTATGGGAAAGGGGATGCTTGGCTGGATATGTACAAATGTAAAGGACAGTTTGTACCTCAAGGGTCCTCTGTGAGTTTATAAATACAATATGGAATTCTTAGAACAAATCAAACACAAACAAGTGAGAAGCAACTCAGCTCATGCACTGATTAGTCGAGGGCTGTTGCAGAGTATGATATATTTTATCCAGCACCTAATATCATCATGAAAATGACCTAATGTTTAATCTTCTAGATAAAACAAGAAGGGGGAAATAACCATTTTGAAGGCTTTCCTTTGTAAGAAAGATGTCATAGTAGAAATCCCTTGACTGTTACACTATGTACAAAACATATCCAAGAGAAAGGCTCTTGTAGGTTCCCATAAATACTTGCTGAGCACCAGGATGGTCTATTGGAAATAATGAGACTGCACTGGGAAGGCATGACCCTGAGCAACGTGAGTGGGGAAGGTGGCATGGAAGATATTAAATCATGCTTGCTTTTGTCACTGCCAATTATATATTCAGGTTCCATGTCAATGATTAATATATCATCACAGCAATGGGTTACAGTTCCGATGTGTGCTGCATAATCACAGTAACATCACTCTGATGTCATCTTAAATGCTGGTAAAGAGCCATTTCATGAGTAAAAAATTTTAGGTTTACCAAGAAACGTCTACAATTTTTTTTTTTTTTTATTTAAAAACATGATTAATTTTAAGCCAAACCAAAGAAACAACACATTTGAAGTAGTGGAGGTCATTTCTAACTGTTACTTCATAGTGGGCTTTGGTTCCAAGCCAAAGAGACAGAAGGGGAGACCATGTCATAAAATATCCTTTGCTAATTTATTGTTGGTTTTTTAGTATTTTTTTTTTTTTTTAGTGAGGCTGAAGACACAGATTCACTTTGGCATTTTCTCATGAGCCTGGGGGCTTCTTGAAATCATCAATGGATTTTTTTATTTGAAAAATATTTGGGTTTTTTTTTTTATGAAATTACCACTACCTTTTGCTAGGCAGACAAAGGTTCACACCACAGCGCAACATATTTTAAAGTTAAAAGATCGATTCTTATCCAACATATCTCCAATGCTAGGCATAGGTTTAAAAAGAAAAATATCATTCTTTGGTGCATTTTCATGTCACACTATGCTTTAGTTATTTGGAAGTTCTTGGACACCTGGGGATGTCAAAGATGAGAGGACAGAATCACATGTTGTTAGATTTGCTCAACCACAACAGGAATAAACTATGTCAAAATGCTCAAATCTGGATTTCTAGGCTGTGTTCCTAAGATAGTTAACTGCATGTTCTGCAAGTGTAGCTAACTCAGCTATGCTTTACTCCATCACTTTTCCCATCCATAGAACAGATACATTCCCAAGCTTACAAAGATGATGCATGCCCTCATCCATTACCTTTCTGAAGACAGTTAGATGTATTCAAAGGACATTGTAGCAAAGTATTATTTTTTTAACATGTTGCCTATGATAATGACACATTCAAGACACTGGAAATGTGTTGAACTTCCTGTAGCTGGAAGGGATAAAGTGATATCAGCTCCTACACACCTATAAAAAATGTCAAACAGTCAATTAAGTGCCTAATTTTGAACCCTTTTCCTTTTTTCCACCTGTATCCATTGTATGTTTTCTGAAAAGACACACAAAAGAGAGCACGAAAGAAGAAAACCAGGACTTGCAGTAGTAACCAAAGGACACCAGCAGAAGCTCTAGTACACAAGGCTTTGAGATTTATCTTCCTAGCAATGTGGCAGAGCTGACACGACTTCTATTAGCAAGTTACTACCTGTTGAAGTGCTCCCAGCTGAAATGAAGAGGTGGAGAACTGCCAATCCCACCTCAGACCACTGGAAGAGCATATCAATAATGAGAGATTTTTGTTACTGGACAGGTGAAATTATGCAGCCCTTAGCTCAGGACAAGGGGCAACTGACACCCAAGAGGATCCATCAGAACATGAGGAAAAAGTTCTTTACTTTGAAGGTGATGGAGCACTGGAGCAGGCTGCCTAGAAAGGATATGGAATTTCCTTCTCTGAAGAGATTCCTGGCTGGACACGATTCTGGGCAGCCTGCTGTGAGTGACCCTGCTTTAACAGGGGGATTGGACTGGAAGATCTCCAGAGGTCACTTCCAACCCCCACTGTTCTGGGATTCTTTGTGATTCTCTTCCCAGGGCAGAATTAACACACAGCATCTGCACACTCTGCAGCCAGATGATCAACACAAAGAGTGTCCTCCAGAGACACAAGCTGAGCAAAACCCCTCCCTTTTTTCCTAGAAAATACCAGTTACTGGTCATAGAGTCAGCTAGATAGAAATTCAGAGCAACCTGCTCTGTGTATCATAGCACAACCCACAGTTAAGGTAAGATTCAAAAGACTAAAGAAGCAAATCAAAGATCATTTCTATCTGAAATTGCTCTTCCACTCCTCACTGCTTAATTACTTGGGGCCACTTTGTAACCTTACTAATGTAAATGCACACCAAGGAGGGGTTGTTGGTGCTAATGCAGGAAGAATCTGCCTTGTATAAATAAAAAAATTCATCATAATGTGTTTTATAGTGGAGTCCAAACCTGATTACTCCTGGAAAGGAGAATTAAAAATGAAAGCAGATGCTCATAAACCCTCACAATATAGATAAAAAAAAAAACCAAAAACAAAACCAAAACCAAAAAGAACCCTAAAACCCCCAAACCAAACTGCCTTAAACATTTCCCTGAATGAAGGAATGGAAGATGGAGTTGTTCAGATTTTACTTCTATAGTTACTTACTTAAGATGTTAGAAATACAGATATATATTTCTGAAAATATAAAGAGGAGGGGAAAATCTGTCACTAGCTTGGCATATTTGCAAGGATACAGGCTTCTGAAAAAAAAATGTTTAGCACTATCCACTATGCTCTTCTGGAACAGTGTTTTTCATGCTTCCAAACTTTTCTGAAGTATTTGTTAAAAAATAAAGTTTAAAACACAAAACCAAAACCAAGAGACAAACCCAAGCCCCCCAAAAAGGGTAAAACCCAAACCCCCCAAAAAGGGTAAAACCCAAGCCCCCCAAAAAGGGTAAAACCCAAGAAGTAAAACCCAAGCCCAAACACTACTTCTATTTTTGTTATGAAATAACATATAAATATTTATCTCATGAAATAACAAATGTTATGTTGCAACAAAAACTGGTTAAAAGAAGCATGAAAAAATAAACATGGTAAAAATTTGAGACAATGCAAAAGCCCCAAGCCTCAAAACTAAACTAACATTAGTAATAATGAACAAGTGCTTTTTGTTATTCAAACTACAATAAATCTGGATCTTCTTAATAAAAAAGCTGTCACGTTTTATGAAAAATTTGAAGCTAAACCCCAATTGATGAGGAATTTTCAGGATAAGGACTTAAACCTGGCTCTGAACTCTGTGCATCCTCACCAAGACTCCTCACTCAATCCTATCTTTTGACATGAGAAGGAAGAAAGAAGATTATTGAACTTCCATGGGTGAATGTTGAGATTTCAACTCTGAAGACAATAGGGGGAAAAAAACAAAACTAAACCAAACCAAAACAAAATTAAAACATAACCAACCAACAAACTACAATTCAAAAATAACAAAGTCCACAATCAAACCAAAAAAAAACCCCAAAAACCACAACAATCATACCCCCCAAAAAAAGAACAAAACACGCAACCAACCAAACAAAAAAAACCCTACAAACCCACAAAACAACTAAAAAACAAATAAAACACAAGAGAGCAGCAAAAAGAAAAGTAGGTGACCAAAAACTGGACTCACAAAATCCTCTGAGGGGGAAAAAAATTATCTAACTTGGATGTGGAAGTTACCAAAACAGAGTGAGCTTCAAACCATCCAGGCACAGTATTTCTGAGATGAGCAATTCAAAGGTGAAGCTGGTTCCTAAACATCTACCTGTGAAGTGGATGCTTGATTCCTCTTAAGATTATTTATTCCTTTTAATCTTGTTTACACATCTTCAGCTGTGCTATAACCTGATCTTTGATAGAAAACCTCCAGTGAGTTCCCTTGATCGCTGCCTGCTGTGCAGTGTGACAAATGCCCTGAAATTCAGTGCAGCCCAGTGCAATTGCAGCTAGCAAGAGAAAGGATTTCTCCTAATCTTCCTTTTCCCTTACTGATGTTGTTGGGGGTTAAGAACTAGCATAGCTGTCCTGCCACAGGGAAGTCCTCCAGGAGCCCCAGAGGGGATGCAGGAAATGGTGATCTTTTGTTATTTCATCCCATCTACTCCCCTATATAAACTCACATCACTGTCCTTTGCCCCCCTCCTTTAGGGGCTAAAATATAAGTTCTGTCTGCTCTTAAAACTAAGATGTATTTTCCTTTTTTTTTGGTATGAAGAAAAGTTTCTGTGCATCCATGGGGATGTTTAAACTTACAGAATTTTACAGAACAAATGCATTTTTGTTAAGGATTTTGTATGTGTGAATACAGAGCTGCAGACATAATTCATGTGTATTTATATACATAGATATCTATGTATCCAGCATGACCTGGACAGGCTGAGAGCTGGCTGCAGGCAAACCTCATCAAGTTTAATAAGGACAAGTGCAGGGTCCTGCATCTGGGGAGCAATAACAACAGGCACCAGGACAGGTTAGAGGCTGCCCTGCTGGAAAGCAGCTCCACAGAGCAAGACCTTGGAGTGCTGGTGGACAGCAAGTTCTGCATGGAAAAACAATGTGCTCTGGTGGCCAAGAGAGCCAATGGGATCCTGGGGTGTATCAAGAAAGGTGTCCAGCAGGGCTAGGGAAGTTCTTCTACCTCTCTACTCTGCCCTGCTGAGACCACAGCTGCAATCCTGTGTCCAGTTTGGGGCTCCCCAGTTCAAGAGAGACAAAGACCTGCTGGAGAGAGTCCAACAGAGAGCCCCCAGGATGCTTAGGGGACTTGAGCATCTCCCCTGGGAAGAGAGACTGAGAGCCCTGGGGCTGTTTAGTCTGCAGAAGAGAAGCCTGAGAGGGGATCTGATCAATGGCTCTCAATAGCTGAGGGGTGGGTGTCAAGGGGAGGGGCCAGGCTCTTTTGGGTGGTTCCCAGTGATCAGACAAGGACCAATGGGTTCAAACTTGAACAGAGAAGATTTCAGCTCAGCCTGAGGAGAAACTTCTTTGCAGTGAGGGTGACAGAGCCCTGGAACAGGCTGCCCAGGGGGGTTGTGGAGTCTCCTTCTCTGGAGCCTTTCCAACCCCACCTGGATGCATTCCTGTGCAGACTCCCCTAAGTGATGCTGCTCTGGCAGGGGGGTTGGACCTGATGATCTCTGGAGGTCCCTTCCAACCTCTGACATACTCTGATACTATGATCTATCTATAAATATTTTTTTCTAGACAGATTTTTATATATATTTTATACATATTTTATATATATTTTATGCAGTCTCATAGGAGGTAGAAACACATATGTGTTTATATGTTTATGAATATATATGCACACAAATATTTTTAGGTACAGGTACGTCCCTCTGAGCTCCTTTTCTCACCATGGACCACAATGCTTCACACAGACAAAGTTCCAAAGTGCCTACACATTTATTTCTGGATCAAAGAAGCAGTTTGAGCTCCTGACCACTATTCTCTAACAAATAATTCTTTGTGGCTGTAATTAAGGATGGCTCTGAAAGACTGCTGGGATGTCTTAGTGGTCTGGAGAGCACTCCCCCCCCTCCCCTGAAACAAAATCCTTTATCACATTTTTGAATTAATTATAAAAGTTAAAAATTAAATCTTTCTTGTGTCCCCCATAATAATCCTCCCAGATCAGTTTTTGTCCATATTAATGGAGAACACATCTCTAGTAAGATTTAATTTCAAACTTTTATAATTATGGTTAAAATTAAATCTTACTGTGGCTGTATTACACATTAACATGAATGAAAGCCAGCCTAGGAGGATTATCAATGGTGCTCCAGCACGATTTATTTTTAACTTTTGCAATTAATTAAAATCTTGGGATAAAGATCTTGTTTTGGAGTGGGGGAGTTCTTATTAAGATGAAGCCCACAAAGTGTTTCCATTCTTGTCCAGGGTATTGGAGCTGGGAAGGAAAAGGCTGGGAGCTCAGAGAGATCATCCACTAAATCACTCCTCACTGGCAGAGCAATACTTGGGTCTGAGCTCCCTCTGCTCTGGAGAAAATAGTAACAACACCCCAAAACCACTCAACAATACCCCACATAAGCATGGGATACAACCTCACACCATCTCATAATACCATGAGAGATGCACAGTAGTTCTGTGCTAACAATTCCCAGATTTTATTACGCTTTAGAAGCCTTTGGATTATGTAGCCTGACCTCCCAAAACAGTCAGGTCACAGACTTGCCCCTCTGAACCCCTGTTGTGAAGGAAATTATTATTTTCTTTTGTCCTATGTGAGTGGAAACTGTTGAGCTCAGTCCCTTGCTGTGATGGTTTGAAACTACTGAGGAACAACACCATTTGCCAAACACACCTTTCTAGAGGGTGAGGAGGACCACAAATGAGAGTGAAGGCATCCGTTTCCTTTGGGACCAAACTGTGAACCTCTGCTCAGAAGCATAACCTCATCATATACCTTGCAAAAGAGAGTTTATCAGCTGCTGGTGCTGGGTGCACACAGGCTGAAGTTCAGAAAGCAACACATGGATGAACCCCACAACTGTATGTGGCTAACATCCCAAATTCTTCATCAGAAAAATTCATTTCTAAGGGCAAAATGACTTTGCCTTGACTTTTGTTTTCCTGTTTCCCCTCCCACCCCCAAGCAGAAGTGAACCCAGCTAGCATGATGACAACCACAAAGTATCCCTTACTCTCAGCTTGCAGTGCTGATGCCAATTTGCCAGCCAAATATGGGTGAAGATCCCTGGAAGCTTCACCTTCAGAAATGACACCCTGCAGGGCTCAAGCTGGTCACTCACCATGGATTGAAAGTTTCACAACACCCTGCTCTGCCTCAGAGAAACTCCAGCACCCATGTGAGCTGCCTGCCATGAACTGACTGGGAACTCAGGGCTTTCTTAGCATCATAAGGATGGGAAATAAAAAAATTAAGAAAATTGAGTGCACTGGCAAACCTAACAATGTCAAGTCCGCCACTAAACCATGTCCCTAAGTGTCACATCTTCTGGCATCACCTGAGGATGAGTGGGATCACAGGATGTCAGGGGTTGGAAGGGACCTCTGGAGGTCATCGAGTCCAACCCCCTCCCAGAGCAGGACCATAGAATCCAGCACAGGTTGCACAGGAATGCATCCAGATGGGGCTTGAAAGTCTCCAGAGAAGGAGATTCCACAACCCCTCTGGAGAGCCTGTTCCAGTATTCTGGGACCCTCACGCTGCAGAATTTCCTTCTCATGTTGAGGTGGAATCTCCTGTGCTATAGTTTATATCCCATTATCCCTTGTCCTATCACAGGGTGCAACTGGGCAGAGCCTGCCCCCTCCCCTCTTGACCCCTCAGCCCTCATATTTATAAACATTGATTAAATGTAAAATAAAAATCACAAGAATGTTTTTCTCAAAGCAGTTTCTTCACTCAATGCCTTTGTTCATCCATCACCAAACATCTCACACTGGTCATGTCATGTTATTCAAGTTCCCTCTGACAAGTCAAGACAAAGTTTACTGAAAGAGCTCTGCAGTACCTGGGTTTTATCAAATGGTTTTTGTTTACAATCAGTTATGCTTACATGCATTGTTTCCATCCTTACATGCATTTTGCAAATGGGGAAAGCCTCCTGGAAAGCAACATTTTTTCAACTACAAGCTTTCAGGGCTGTAAAGATGACCTTTATCAACCCAGGTAGCTGAAACTGTGATGTCTGCTCCACATCCAGATCCATGTCAGTAGTCAGGGCAAGGATGTACCCAAAGCTCAGATGCATAAAAGGTTTTCTGAACACATGAGCATCTTGGAGAATAAGCAGAAAGAAAAGAGATGCTGCAAAAAGACTGGGTACAAGGAGAGGACCATTTGTAGCCAGACCTTGAATTAAATCTATGAAAGAGATCACACTTGTCTGAAAATAAAAATGCTGTCTCCTGTATGATTCCTTCAGCAATCAGGAAATGGGAACTTGCCTATTCTTTGTAAATATGAAAGTATTTATGTTGCATCAAAAGCAACTGATCCCCTATCATGTTTGTTTGGTTTTTCTTTTCCTTCTAAGACAAATCACAGATCTCAAAAAACTTGGGCTAACCTCATCCTTTCTCTGTGATTTCCTTTAAGGTACATGAGAAGAGTATCTCAGTGTAGGATATTTGGGGGCTGCAATTTCACGTTCCCCAGATAGCATCACCCTGAAAAAAAAAAAATAAGCAATTTAGGAGAAACCTATAGGATGGGGTCCGCTTTGCACATGGGGAGGGTGGTCAGGTGGAGCAGAGAAAAGCTGGAAGTGGGGAGATTCAGGCTGGATATAAGGAAGAAGTTCTTCCCCATGAGAATGGGGAGACCCTTGCACAGGTTGTCCAGGGAGGAGGTTGAGGCTCCAGCCCTGGAGGTGTTTCAGGCCAGGCTGGATGAGGCTCTGGCCAGCCTGATGTAGTGTGAGGTGTCCCTGGCCATGGCAGGGGGGTTGGAACTGGATGATCCTTGAGGTCCCTTCCAACCCTGACTGATTCTATGATCTGCAGGCATTCCTCATTAATCAACTAAAGTTCTTTTAGAAGAAAAGGTGGAAATATCTAATTTTCAGTAATTATTAAGCACAGTATTATTGAACATTCAAGTGAAGGAAAGCTTAGAAAGTCAGAATAGCAATAAATCCATAAATAGAAGACTATGTGCATTTAGAAAGAAGTTGGTGGAGGTTTTTTTTCCCCCTTTTCTTCTTTCTCTAAATGAAAGAGCATCCATGTATGATATTTCCACATAGGAATGTTGTATTTTAGTGTTTCACTAACAATCCTGGTCAGTTCTGATACAACTACAAATACACAGTTCTAGGAAGAAGGAACAAAAAAAAATCACTTCAGGAAAGTTTAGCCTGCTGAATGAGATGCATTAAATGAGGTTTTCTTAAACAACCCTCTCCTGATTTGCTGATACCTCTCTGAATTATCCAGAAATAGATGCTGAGGCCATTTTCTCATTCCCTTCCTTTGTTAGCCCAGGAATAATGGTCTCCCCATGTGGAGTTCTCCTTGTCCACCATATTATGTGGGAAGCAGCTACCTACATCTGAGCAAGTCTCATTTCAAATGGGAAAACAAAACAGCAAACAATTCACTCCCAGCTTTTCTTTCCCTCCCTTGCATATTGCCTTGCCTACCCCTAAATAACTAAAAAGCCATAATTATTTACTTTGGGGAGTCCTGTAAGCCATGTCATCATGAGCTCTGATGAACTTTCTGGGAAGGATTTGAAATTATTCCAGTTAAACTCTAGACTTAACATCTCGACAAGGGGGGAGGGAAAAAAAGAGAAAAAAAAATATAAATGTTTCTACCACATTTTATTAAGCCCTTTAGGTCCTTTTACAAGAGAGGAAATACCAATTAACATATAATTTAGCAGAACAAAATATTATCCTGTTTCAACCAGTACCCACTTCCCTGAAGTTTATTCAAGCATTAATAACCATTTAATGCAATTTAACTCCACTGAGGTATCCGTTACATTAATATCATATATCCATCAGGAAATTAGAGTTTTGTCTCTATGAATTTTGTATTACAAGGAAGTCTTCATAATTTTATTCTGCACTTTATGGTGGCTAATTTCAGTTTTCAAATGGTTCAGATGGCTTCCCAGGCTCTCTCTTCTACAGTGTAATATGACTAACAAATTGTTACTGATGTGAAAAGATCAGGAACACATCATTTATTAAAGAGGGATGGAGGTTTGAAGGAAGAGTGCATTTCCCATATAATCCCTGTGCTTCCAGGAGCTTGCATCCAGCCATCAGAACAACCTTCATAGAATGATAGAATCAGGGTTGGAAGGGACCACAAGAATCATCCAGCTCCAACCCCCCTGCCATGCCCAGGGACACCTCACACTACATCAGGCTGGCCAGAGCCTCATCCAGCCTGGCCTGAAACACCTCCAGGGATGGAGCCTCAACCACCTCCCTGGACAACCCATTCCAGGCTCTCCCCATTCTCATGGGGAAGAACTTCTTCCTCACATCCAGCCTGAATCTCCCCACTTCCAGCTTTATTCCATTTCCCCCAGTCCTATCACTACCTGATAGCCTAAAAAGTCCCTCCCCAGCTTTCTTGTAGCCCCCTTCAGATACTGGAAGGCCACAAGAAGGTCACCTTGGAGCCTTCTCTTCTCCAGACTGAACATGGACATTTAGCTACAAGGGTAATGAGAAAAAGACTTCTCCCATTTTACCAGGTCTGGGGATTGTGTATCAGTAATGTCCATGAGAAAAGTCTAGTGGAGGTTCAATGATAAACCAAAGCAAAACCAGCAAATCATCTTAAAAGCCTGAAAACGTGAGACAAACAAGTAGATAGAATTCCCTGGATGTTTGTTCAGAAAAAGAGCAGTTTGGGTTCTTTCAGCATCAGTTTGCCACTATTATAACTTAAAAGGTGTTTTTACTTTTACCCTGTGTTAAAGTATCAAAATGTACCCCAAGAGCTGCTGAAAACAACCAGAAATAATTCTGAGTCTACTGATGATAAAAAAAAAAAACACATAAAAACCAAATCTTGCTATTAAATCTTGAAATGGTTTTTATTGTTTAATTCCACACCACAAATTCTCTCTGAAACTTTGCCCAAATTGCTTCATCTTCCTATTCCAATAAAAGAGGAATGAGAACACTGATTTGCCCCTTTCAGGCTTGAGAATTTAAGGCTTTGCATTGCCAAATCCATTTCTTAATAAGCATTTCCTACACTGCACATTTTTATATATCTGTTTATTTGTGCATAGCAAGAGGAACAATAAATTTTCATTCTGATATTATTATTTATTAATTAGAGAATACCTTCTCTCTCTAGCTCTTACAATCTGCTACACTTAATGCAGCAGAACTTCTTTCAGACACATTTTTGCTCCTCCTATGAATGCTTTCACAGGGAAATTACAGAATCACAGAATCTTTTTTTGGTTGGAAAAAACTTTTAAGATCATCAAGTCCAACCATTCTGTAATACCACCAATCTAGTGGTAACCACTGGAATAGGCTCTCTAAAAATGAGGCCAAATCCCCACCCCTGGAAGTATTTTCAGAGGTGTGGTGCTGAAGGCCATGGTTTAGCACCAGACTTGGTAGAGTTAGAGAATGGTTGGACTGGATGACCTTAAAGGGCTTTCCCAACTGAAATGATTCTATGATCCAACAAGATAAGCTTAAATAATCTTAGCATCACAGAATTGTTAGGGTTGGAAGGGACCTCAAGGATCAGCCAGTTCCAACCCCCCTGCCATGGACAGGGACACCTCACACCACAGCAGGTTGCTCACAGCCACATCCAGCCTGGCTGCAAAAACCTCCAGGCATGAGGCTTCCACCACCTCCCTGGGCAACCTGTGCCAGTGTCTCACCACCCTCATGGGGAAGAATTGCTTCCTGACATCCAATCTGAATCTCCCCATTTCTAGTTTTGTTCCATTCCCCCCAGTCCTATCACTCCCTTGACACCCTAAGAAGTTCCTCCCCAGCTTTCCTGTAGCCCCCTTCACTTACTGGAAGGCCACAAGAAGGTCACCTCAGAGCCTTCTCTTCTCCAGACTGAACAGTCCTAACTCTCTCACTCTGTCCGCATAGCGGAGGGGCTCCAGCCCTCTGCTCATCCTGGTGGCCCTTCTCTGGACATGTTCCAACACAAGCAGATCCTTGCTGTAATAGGCAGTACTCCAGGTGGGGTCTCACCAGAGCTGAGTAGATAATAATCTTGTGCACCTCTCAACAGTCAAACATCCAACAGCACAACACTACTGCTCCTGCAGCTCTACTGCAGTGTTTAATGAAAGATTTATTTGCTGTATTTCCAACCTACATGGGGAAAATCCTCCACAAGTGTTGCTTCTCCTTATCCCCTTTCCCACAACATTTTTTTATATGTCAGACAACTACAGAGTTCAAGAAGACAAATTTTCCTGGGGTGCATTGCTTGGTCACCTGCAAACTTCAATGAATGGTAGAACGATAAGAGAGCCTATATTAAATTTCTTTTACTGACAGGATCACTATAGACTAAAAAACATATCTCTGTCACATTTTTTATGTGAATCTTCTCCTTGTTGTGCCTTTTGGCATCAGTGGATAATTAAAGAAGCCTGAAACTGCTTTTGCTGCAAGTTCTTTCAATTCTTTAGTTCTTTTTATTTGTCCAGCAGGCTTTGGCCTTGTTAAACTTTGCCTATTGAAGGGAAGGAAAAAATATGCCCAATGCATTTTATCATTCCAGAAGTAGTTTGTTTTTTTTTTTTTTTTTTTTGGCCAGAGGGAATTGGGAAAGTTCCGTGGTAGGAGATGCAGTAATGGCAGGCAGAGCACCTTCACAAGAGTTTTAAGACTTGGAAGAATACCACCACTTAGATTTAATTTATTATTATTTTTAATTCTGTTGGTTTTAATTGTTTGATGCACATAAAATTTCTGTCTGCAGTACTAATGACAGATGGGCAGGATACCACAAAAAAAAAATGAGGTAAAGACAGTCCAGTAGTACCATTTAATAGAGGAAAGCTGTACAGGGCAGCTTCAGTACAGAAAGCTTCAAGTTGACATTTCCTTTAACTTCATAATAAAGTGTTATCACAATCAAAAACTACACCATTGCAACAGGCACAGAGGGAAAAAAAACAAACTGCTAAACACACTGACAGAAAAAAGAACTGTCAGAATCTCATGTGTTGCAAGAATTTGAGCTAGTATAAAATGAGACTATGCTGCACTTGATAATTTAACTCAGAAGTTCCCACGTAGGTCCCCATTAATGATCTCATCAACACAATTAGCTTGGAACATCTCTACTTTCTTTTAACTGCCTCGAAAAACAGACAATGTGTTGGCCAAGCCTCAGCCCAAAGCACAAAAACATCCACCAGAAATCAGAATCATAGAATGGTCCAGGCCATAAGGGACCTACAAAGCTCATCCACTCCAACCTCCCCACAGTGAGCAGGGACATCCCCAACTAGATCAGATTGCCCAGAGCCCTGTGGAGCCTCACTTTGAGCATCTCTAGGGCAGAAGCCTCAACCACCTCCCTGGGCAACCTGTTCCAGTGTTCCACTATCCTCATCGTAAAGAGCTTCTTCCTAACGTCCCATTTAAATCTGCCCTTCTCTAGTTTGAAGCCATTGCCCCTTGTCCTGTCACCACAAGCCCTTGTAAACAGTCTCTCTCCAACCTTCTTGGAGCCCCCTTTAGGTACTGGAAGGTCTCCACAAAGCTTCCTCTTCTCCAGGCTGAACACTCTCAGCTCCCTCAGCCTATGCTCATAGCAGAGGTGCTCCAACCTGCTCATCATCTTCATGGTCCTCCTCTGGACCCTCTCCATCAGGTCCATTGATGTGAGAGGGACTAAAAAAATTGATTGCCAGACTATCCTATTCTACCTTAAAATCCCCTTTTTTCCCCTTCAATGACCTTCAGCAGATTTTTACTCAATTTCTTAGTGTAAGATGCACACATATGATGTTTGCATGACATTGTTTCACGTTGTCGTGGTTTAATGAGCAGACAGATTGCTCTATTGCTCCAAAAAGAGGCAAAAGAATACCTCTCACACAACTGGATTGGCTGGTGATGGAAAGTTGAAATGGAAAGGCTACTAATAAACTACAATGCCACAGTTGCATAGTGGTAAGCATAGCAAAGCATAGAAGATACAAAGAAATCCATAGCAAGCCCAAACTTCACACATGACTCCCTTTATACCAGGCCAAACCAACCCAGGCTTTCATGTTCCCCCTCCTGTAAGAGACTAATTCTTGTCTCTCTTGATGTGAGTCAAGGAAGATGGAATCACCTTTGCTCCTGAGCCAGACAACAGCTGCCCAGGGAGGGAATGGTGAAAAGACCCTCTGGAATGTCCAACAAAAAGATAAAATTGTTCTGAATGACTTGTCTGATGGGTCAGCTCTGCACCTACTGGCAGCCTCCTATGCATTGATGGGACTAGGGTGTGGGCCAGGGGGAGCTGTGGTTAACTGAATAAAAGACACTGAGCATTAGCAGCTCAGGCAGAGAGAAAAAGACTGAGAGGAAAAACCATTACCATGAACATCCAACCTGGGAGCAGTCCAGAAGCACCACCAGCAAAACCCTGCCTTAAGTTTTGCCTGCTGTAAGAAGAACAGAACTCCTGCAGAAGAGAAAAGACATTTACTGAAGACACTACATGCTGGAGGGTGAACAGAGAAGGACTTGGACTTTGGGGTCTCTCCCTCCCCTCCTCCAGAGAGGACAGCACAAGCCAGTAAGGATGACTTCTCCTCCAAGCCAAAGCAGCAGCACCCTTCCACAGACCTAAACTGTCTAGGGGGGGAGGGTGGTAACATAATTCCTTTCCTGCTTTCTCTTTCTCCATTTTTTCTTTCTATCTCTCTCCCTTCTTTTGTTCTGTCCCCCTTATTCTGCTAATAAACAGCCTCAGTTTTGATATTTAGCCTCCTTTGTGCCTTTAATTTCACAACACAGGAATGTTCAAAGAAGAACTGAGTCTCTCTGTCCCTCTGGACCAAGACACCTCCAACAAGGCTCTCTCCCTCCATGCCACAAAGGTTTGTGAAGCAGCACAGATTCAGCTGGGCACATCCAGGCTCTAATTTACCTCTCTACTCTGCCCTGCTGAGACCACAGCTGCAATCCTGTGTCCAGTTTGGGGCTCCCCAGTTCAAGAGAGACAGAGACCTGCTGGAGAGAATCCAACAGAGAGCCCTCAGGGTGCTTAGGGGACTTGAGCATCTCCCCTGGGAAGAGAGCCTGAGAGCCCTGGGGCTGGTTAGTCTGGAGAAGAGAAGCCTGAGAGGGGATCTGATCAATGGCTCTCAATAGCTGAGGGGTGGGTGTCAAGGGGAGGGGGCCAGGCTCTTTTGGGTGGTTCCCAGTGATCAGACAAGGACCAATGAGGTCAAACTTGAACAGAGAAGATTTCAGCTCAGCATGAGGAGAAACTTCTTGATAGTGAGGGTGATAGAGCCCTGGAGCAGGCTGCCCAGGGGGGATGTGGAGTCTCCTTCTCTGGAGCCTTTCCAACCCCACCTGGATGCATTCCTGTACACACTACCCTAAGTGATGCTGCTCTGGCAGGGGGCTTGGACCTGATGATCTCTGGAGGTCCCTTCCAACCTCTGAGATACTGTGATATCAGGTAATTAAGCCAACCAGACCTAATGGACAGCACCACTTAGGGTGGCAACCAGGTCCCACTCCTCTGCAGGAGATAAGAACCTGGATGTCTTTCCAGGAGGAGAGAAGAGAGGAGAAAAGAAGGGCAGAGGCTGACTTTTCAGCCAGCTTGATAGGGTTATGCAGGATTTATGGGAAGAAATACACTAATTCCTGTATCCACCCACTGGGCTGCACACTCTGGACGCAGGTGGTTTCACCTCCATGGCCCTCTTAAAGGTACCCATAGCCTCAAGCTGCCACACATATTTAATACAAGGTGGTGGTGATAGTGGTGGGGGAAATATCTTGAATTCCTTAGTAAAATATTCATAAAGAGTTTCAATACAATGGCAATCCCACTGCACACCACTGCAGTAAAAACCACTGTAACAGTAAGAAAGTCCTATTAATGTAACTACTAATTAATGCTTTACACTGAAGGTTGCATTTGTTGTATTTGCTTATATTTAATGCAGTATAATTCAGTATGTCTTCTGGGGAAAAAAACAGGTTTTTCAACAGTCAAAGTAATGTATTTCTGCAGGAATGGAAAGGGGGAAAAAAAATCTTGCCTAAGGAAAAAAAAATTAAAAAATAAAATCAATACTCAAAATATTGCTCTCAATTGCATCTCAGGGATATGCAAATATATTGCAGCAAAGTGCAGTGCCATTAGTTCCTTTAAGCATGCTTAAAAGTAAAAATTAAATTGTGCCTTTCTTTTCTAGATATTCTATTAAGGAAAATGCAGCTCAGAGAGACATTAGTAGTTTATGACAAAAAGATGCAGTTTGTACATAGCTTTATATGTCACAAATGGTGCAGATTTCAGTTCTAATAAAAAAACCCTTGTGAACTTCTAATAACATGGAAGGAAAAAGCTGTTAGTTTACTCAGTTTATATTGTTAAAATGGGACATGAATAAAACTCAAGAAAAAAAAAAAAACACACATCAGAGAAAGAAGGTGAAAAGGAAGCTGAAAGAGAGAAGTGTTGAATTCTTTCCTGAATGTATGCAACTACATAAAAAAAGATATTTAAATATAATAACATTGAAATATGTTGATTTTGCTTATCAGACCCATGGCATGCAGATGACATGAACACATGCCTTTGAAGTTTCAGTCTACAGCAATTTTGACCCCTAGCACACATGATAAATAATATGTGCCTTTGGTCAGCATGCATTCTTCAATAATCTGATTGTATCAGACCTGGGTTGGGAAATGCACTGAGGTTCCCATGCCCTAGGTCAGAGGAGACTGAAAGCATTCTGAGATTCAACACGTCTGCTGTATGAGCAGGGCAACTGTATCACTCCATCAACCCAAAGACTGAAGTTACAGGACCAACCTCTCAGCTGCAGGTCAGGAGTCAGCTTGGGGGGGACTAGGCAAGGAGTAAATCATAGAATGGCTTAGGTTGGAAAGGACCTCAGAGATCATCTGCTCCAACCTCCTGCCACAGGCAGGGACACCTCTCAACTAGACTCAGCCACTCAATGCCTTATCCAACCTGGCCTTGAACAACTTCAGGGAGGAGGCATCCACAATCTCCCTGGGCATATTCCAGAGTCTCACCACCCTCCTACTGAAGAACTTCCCCCTAAGATCCAGTCTAACCCTATTCTCCCTCATCTTAAACCCCTTCTCCCTTGTCCTATCTCTAGACACCCTTACAAAAGTCCTTCTCCATCCTTCCTGTAAGATTCATTGAGGTATTGGAAGGCAGCTACAAGATTCCTCGGGAGGCTTCTCTTCTCAAGAACGAACAACCCCAACTCCCTCAGCCCATCCTCATAACAGAGGTGTCCCACCTTTGAATCATAGAATTGTTAGGGTTGGAAGGGACCTTAAGGATCATCTAGTTCCAACCCCCCTGCCATCATCTTCCTGGCCTTCCTCTGGACCATTCTTCCTCCCTGCCTTTCCAAAACACCTGTTGCTCTATTTTGTCACATGGCCACAGAAGAATTTATCCCAACTTGTGTGTCACTGACTACATACATATGTCAAAGCAATGTCAGTGAACTACAGCAAGCAGAGATCAATAGCATGAGTTAAGTTTATCCTTTGTGGTTGTCAGGAGACAGAGATTGTGGATCATCAAACCTTATTTTTAATGGAAGTACAATTTTTTTTTTCTAGGCTCTTTATTCCCCTCCCCCCCTTATCTTTCCTCATTCAAGAGAATAATCAGGGATAGCTTCTAAACTCTCCTGTGGAAGGGAACCACTTTTATAACTACCATGGAAATGTAGAATTGTTTAGGTTGGAAAATGAATTTAAGATCAAGTCCAACCATTGATAGGTCCAAACAGCAGTGCTTACCTAAAATCAAGAGAACTTTGTAGGAATATTCAACACTTAGTGACAACTATGGGAAAGGAAGGCCAAAACATATTCTTCTATTTCTTTTATACATACACACACACACACAGAGAGAGAAAGAGAGAGAAAGAAACATTTGCTTTGAGTAAATGAACTTTTCTTTTGCACCTTTTCCTTCCCTGTTTTCTTATCCTTTGATGGTCTAAAAGGAGCTCTGCTTAAGTTAGCTGGCTATCAACTCTCCTGCAGCAATGATTTGAGCAATGTGATATAACTTGAAGCAATTTCATGTACGTAAAATACAGAGGAAAAGTCTCCTCAGAAACACCCAGCATAATCTGCTGCCACACTAACAGGTTTTACAGCACTCAATTGAGGGGATAGAGCAGTGAGAAGTCCCATCTATTACAGCAGATGAGAAGCCAGGGAGGTTAAAAATACAGCTTTCCTTAAAAGTTCAGGGTTTTAGTTTATCCTGTACATTAGTTGCATTATTAAAACCATGCAGTATGGAAAATCCACTTCATATCCACAGGAAAGCAGAGTCTATCTGGTCTATTGTTACAGGGTTTGGTGTGCCTAATGGACAAAAAGATGCAATGTGGGGAGAGATTTTTGTCACAAACGTCATTCATCCATCATTTTAAAAAAGGTCAGACTTGTTTTGTCAGATCTACAAGAGAAATGCAAACTAAATAAATTCTGGAGAGAAATGTTAGAAAACAAACCAAACAAAAAAATAATCACAAGTAAGACTTACTGTTGTTGAACATTCCGAAGGTTCAGACTGCTCCTGTGTAATGTTCTGCTCCCCTCTAACAATTCAAGATAAGAATGACCTTAGAATGATCCATTCTGACCTCTATAAGCCATGCCCCCAGAAATGCATAAAGCAATGATTTTTTTTTTTTATTATTAAAACATTATAACAAAACCAAACCAACAAAACCTCTCAACTTGCATAGGTTACAGCAGGGAGCTTTGATTAGGAATAGGAAAAAAATCCTAACTTGAGTTGGAGAATTCCCATAATCATCCTGCTCCAGGCAACTCAATCCCAGTGGCCAGATGATGAGGATTTTTGCAAGGAACCAGATGAAATCCCAAAGCTTTTTCATTAATTCCTTTACACTTCTAGCCATGCAAGATTCAACAAATATTAACTGGAATTCAGGAAACATTAAATAGAGGCAAAAGTTTCTCAAATGCTTTCCTCAAGGAGCCTGAGAGTCTGAATTTCTTTCTTCAACCATCACTATTGGCAATCTATTTTGCACTGACAAATCAGCAAAGCACTGATAGGAAATCAAAGGTTCAGTAAGATTTTTTTTTTCTACTTCAGAGTGCTGTGAGAGAACAAAGTTTTATGTCCACATGTGCAGTTCTGCAGAAGCTCTTCCAAGAGTCAAAGTCACAAGGACCCAAAACTTTTATATGATCTCTTTTAGGATCCTTTTCTTTTAATATTCACTATTTTGGGCTATATATGCTTTAAAATTCTCTCTAAACCAATTGAGAAGCAGGAAAATAAAAAGCAAGAAATCCAGGGATTTTACACTGAAAGCTATAACTCTGCAAGTTGGGGTTTGCTTTTTTTTCCTCCCCCCTCCCAAGTAGTTCCCTCTGCCAAAAAGCAGAAAAGAGAGAGAAAGCTGAAATTTGAAAGTGTGGAAGGGAAATAGTCCCTTTGTTGAATATATTTAAGAAAAAGCATTGATAGGGAGGTTCTTAGTGTGCTCAATAAATTCTTTAATACCTCATGGCATGATTCACAGCTTCTGTTTTCTTACCAGAGCTTTTGGAGAAGTTTGCTTTCAAGACATTGCCTGAAGTTTTCTCAGGCATGAGAATGGGATTTCCTTTTGCTTGATAGTTCTGCTGCACATTCTCCTCTCAGAAATAGATGTCTATTAAGCATCCTCAGGTGGCAAGAAGCTAATAAAGCTGTGATTTGGAGTATTTGATCCCTATATTCATGCAAGGGAAGAATTAATCCCTTGGTCACTCACACTTCAGGACTGTGGGGTATATTTATGTTTTCTTTCCAAAGAAAAAGATTGTTTCATGGAAGTCTGGGAAGTTTGCTATATTCTATATATTTGCTATATTCTTTCTCGTTTCCTACAGGTTCACTTCAGATATTTTTGTCTCCTTTACAAAAATTATAGATGACAGTGATGCACAGTCATAATCATTTGTTGTCCCATACCTAAAAGGTATTTGGTCACAGTGACTTGAGACAAGATTTTCTTTTTTCAGTCATTCACTGCATTTTTGCTCTTCATGCTCTCCCTGCAGCACTCCCTCACACTTATAATTTCACCCATCTGGCTTCTGGTCTCCATCTTAGCATTAGGCTAGATACTCCTCATTTCAGAGACAGTTACTGACACATAAAACATTCTACTTTGATAAATTCAGGCAGTTCTTCTGGACCCACCTCCATTTCTAAGCTCTCTGTTATCCATAGCCATACATTCTGGGCTATAAGATTTGGTTTGAAATCATAGAATGTTTGGGTTGGAAGGGACCTTTATAAGTCATCTAGTCCAACTCACCTGCAGTAAGCAGGGACCATCTACAACAGAGACCTGCTGGAGAGAATCCAACAGAGAGCCAGCAGGATGCTTAGGGGACTTGAGCATCTCCCCTGGGAAGAGAGCCTGAGAGCCCTGGGGCTGTTTAGTCTGGAGAAGAGAAGCCTGAGAGGGGATCTGATCAATGGCTCTCAATAGCTGAGGAGTGGGTGTCAGGTGGAGGGGGCCAGGCTCTTTTCAGTGGTACACAGTGATCAGACAAGGACCAATGGGGTCAAACTTGAACAGAGAAGATTTCACCACAACATGAGGAGAAACTTCTTGATAGTGAGGGTGACAGAGCACTGGAACAGGCTGCCCAGGGGGGTTGTGGAATCTCCTTCTCTGAAGACTTTCCAAACCCACTTGGATGCATTCCTGTGTGGACTATCCTAGGTGATCCTGCTCTGGCAGGGGGTTGGACCTGACGTTCTCTTGAGGTCCCTTCCAACCTCTGATATACTGTGAGACTGTGATCTGGTAGCTCAAACCCCATCCAACCTGAATTTGAATGTTTCCAAAAAGGGAACATCTCCAGGCAACCTATTCCAGTGTTTTACTACCCTCATTGCAAAAAACTTCCTTCATTTTATGTAGCCTAAATCTCTCCTATAATTTAAAGACATCACCCCTTCTCCTGTCATAATAGGCCATAACCAAAAGATTCTGAAGCTGTGTCCCAGACTGAATAATACCTAAACTAAATTCTAGGAAGAAGAGGCAAAATTTTGTAGAAAAAAAAAAAAAAAAAAAAAAAAAAATCAAACCAGGCAGCTAAATGCATGTTTTACTGAGCAGACAGAGTTCAAGTATCCTCTCCCTGTTTGGTGCTACTTGTTCCCAGCAACATCTCAAAACCACAAGTGAGAGTGAAATACAAAAACTGGAGCATTTCCATGTTTTTCCAAGAACATGCAGGTAGTGGAGTAAGCCACAGCTACCACACATTTCATTTAGTGTTTTCCAAAGTGGAGCCTGCATTCATGCACTACATCCTACATGGTCCATAAGCTCCATGATTCCAAGAAGAACCTGATTTACCATGCATGCCTCAACAATGCAGATACTGTTTGGGCAGCAGGTTGGATGCTTCCTGGAAACACAAACCTCACTGCACTTACTCTCTGTGGGTGACATTTCTAGGATTTCCAGATGTCTAGGGGACCATTTCAATCTACTGTTTTTCCCAGGCTGTCAGATGTCCAGAAATCCTGAACAAATGTATTTAAGTCACTGAATTTCACTCAGACAAAATTTAAAGGGGGAGGAAAAAAAAATTAAAAAAAGGAAAAGATTTATCTGGGGAATTTTAAACATATGCTAGCCCTGTACTCTTTGCCTTTCTGTAAAAGGAAAGGTTGGCAAATGTTTTTTACAAGACAAGTAATTGTCAGTGCTGCTAAACCCGTGGAAATCTATCATAAACAGAGCACTCATTAAGGAGATGCTGGTGTTGAAGGAAGAGAAAGGCAGTGGAAAGTAGAAAAATAATGAACAAAAAGCAAACAATATGAAATGCCAACCTCAGTAAGTTATGCTCTTAAGTTGGAAGAGAGATATTGAAATAGTTCCTTTAAAAAGCATTTAAAATAGGGCTCAAAATTCATTTATGTTTATGCCATAAAGAGTAAGAGTGTGGTGAAATCTGAGGTTAAAGTTAGTGGACATGATCCATACACAGACAGGTGGTAATATTTCCTAGAGAGGCATCATTAGTCCTTGAGGACCTGATTAATATAAACATAATTACAGTTACAAGTTGAAGATGGAATATTAATCCTAGGCAAAGCAATACTGGATGAGAAAAGTGACTGCTCAGGATAGCAGAAAGATAAACTAAGAAGAAATTTTAATGCTGGTCGAGATTTAAAAAGGGTAGAAAGTTGCTGTCATTGAGTTTAGGCTGGGTACCAGGAAACAGTGGTTAAGGAGAAAAGGAACATCATTCCTCCATCAGTGCTCCACACTGCAGGCAAAGAAGTGGAAGGAAAATACTCCATGACTTTTGAGACAAAGGTTGACAAATTTATCTATTGGATTTTAGGATGGAGGGGGGTGTTTGTAGCCAGAAATACAGCCAGAGCTCAGACTGCATCAGTAACCCACCCCCAAAAAAGCCACAGTTTGTGGTAAAATAGAATCATAGAATGCATGGGGTTGGAAGAGACCTTTAAGGCTTATCTAGTTGCACATTAGGGAGAAGACTAAAATCTTCTATACTATACCAACTAGAAGGCGTTTTGCTTTCCTAGAAGAGCAGGAAGAAGTTGCTAGGAAGATCAGGAAACTTTATCAAGGATAAATAGCATTGGGTTGGAAGGGACCTTCAGAGCTTATCTAGCTGCACATTAGGGAGAAGAGTAAAATCTTTTATACTATACCAACTAGAAGGCGTTTTGTTTTCCTAGAAGATCAGAAAAGTTGCTAGGAAAGTTAGGAAACTTTATTCAGGGTAAATGGCATTGAGTTGGAAGGGACCTTTGAAGCTTATCTAGCTGCATATTAGGGAGAAGACTAAAATCTTTTATACTATACCAACTAGAAGGTGTTTGTTTTCCTAGAAGAACAGAAAAAAGTTGCTAGGAAGGTTAGCAAACTTTATTAAGGATAAATAGCAGGAGTCTTCTGTACAGAGAGAGGATGGGGAAGATTACATGAAAACAGCTTGAATACTGCTGACTGGCCATCTTTGCATGATAAGGACCAGATGGAAAACCCAGAAGAGACGAGCTGAATTCCCTTGCAAATTGTCATTTTGCATTAATTATGCCCAGGGAGCTGCCTCACACTGACGTCTGCGTTACCAAATACCACCACGCCAATACAGCTACGTAAGAGTTCATAATCAGCTCCATGCAAACAACTGAAATATCACAAGGCTGTAAACACATTGAAGACATGATTTGGGGCAGGCAGCAAAACATTTCACCATTGTGCCATGTGTGGCTTTTTCCTGCCTTAGCTGCAGCCTACGGGGTGGGGGAACGGGGAAACCCAAACCGCTGCAGTAACACAGCTTTCTGATTAACCAAACAACTAATAACTGAGAAGACATAGCAAGCAGCTCTCAGCCTTATGTAAATAAGGAAAGCTTATTTTTTTCACTCACAAAGAGCCCCACAGAACAATGAAATGCTTTCAGTAAGCTTTCAGAGGATAAGAGAAAGGAATCAATTTGGTGAGCGGCCTTTGCAGTGACCGCCCAGGGTGGCTGAGGCTGCGGCCGTGCCATGTTTGCCTTGTTATTTGGCTGTAAACAAAAGGAAAAGATCTGTCAGTGGAGTTTAAACAGAGGGACTGCTTGCATAAACTGAAACGTTCCCAGCCCCAGCACGGTCCAGTCAACAGTCTGAAGAGACCGTACAGCTAAACAAAGTCCAGGGATGTTTTTGGGAGAAGGGAGAAAGATTAATAACCAGCAAATAACTCTTGGCTCCCATTAAAAAACTCCAAGGGATAGTATTTAAAATCTGTGTAAGTCCAAAGATTGATGCTCAAGCTTATGAAATAATGATTTCTTTTTTTTCCCCTTGCCATGTTGAAATACACACCCACGTGGAAACAAACCTTTTCGGTTTGGTTTTTGGGTTTTTTTTTGTTTGGTTGTTTTTTTGGAGTACTTTTGTTGCTTTGTTTTGGTGGTGGGTTTTTTTTCTTTTTTTTTTTTTTTTTTGTTGGTTTGTGTGATTTTTTTTTTTTACATGCCTGGAATACTGTGTCCAGTTTGGGGCTCCCCAGTTCAAGAGAGACAGAGACCTGCTGGAGAGATTCCAACAGAGAGCCACCAAGATGCTTAGGGGACTTGAGCATCTCCTCTGGGAAGAGAGACTGAGAGCCCTGGGGCTGTTGAGTCTGGAGAAGACAGAGGGGATTTGATCAATATCTATCAATATCTGAGGGGTGGGTGTCAGGAGGAGGGGGCCAGGCTCTTTTCAGTGGTACACAATGATAGGACAAGGACCAATGGGTTCAAACTTGAACAGAGAAGACTTCAGCTCAGCATGAGGAGATACTTCTTTGCAGTGAGGGTGACAGAGCCCTGGAACAGGCTGCCCAGGGGGGTTGTGGAGTCTCCTTCTCTAGAGACTTTCCAAACCCACCTGGATGCATTCCTGTGTGAACTATCCTATCTGATCCTGCTTTGGCAGGGGGTAGGACCTGATGATCTCGAGGTCCCTTCCAGCCTCTGATATACTCTGATACTAGCCAAATTTAACAGGATAGACTCCTTTTTACCAAAGGGGAAAAAAAAAAAAAAACAAACACACCACACAAAAAAAAGTATCTTAAATAAATCTGACCTATCAGTTCACCCAGATAATTGTGACCAGGGTCAGCAGACAACAAATCTTCTATAAATGGTCATCTTTCCAAATTACACAAATTACACTGCCTTCAGAATGTGCTTGACTTATTGTGCAAACGCTGCATGCCTACAAATGCAATTTGTCTGCAGGGACTAACAAAGGATGCCCAAAAGATTACCAGTACTCATGTGGAAGAGGATTCCTCTCTCTCTCTTTGTTTGTCACAGGTAAACAATGTTGTGTTTCCTCAGAAGACTTTGCATATCCTTCTAGTCTCAAACAGAACTCTTGCCTTCCCCTAAATGGAAATATTAGGATGATTGGGATGAGAAGAAGCTATCTTGGAGAGGTCACATTCTAGAAGTTTTGCCTCTCTAACAGTATCTCCTGCTGTTGGTAGGAGGGTGGGAGGTAAACATTCCCAGACTTTCAGCCAGATTTCAGCAGCTGACTTAAATCCCTGCTCCTGGTGTTGAGGGAGGGCTGGCACTGGGTTATCAGGCTTCTCTCAGCAGGAACCAGCACAGGATTTGCTCAGATCTAAGCCTGGTTTCTAGATCAGGTGGACATATGGATAGACCACTTGGTGCACCCAAACCTATTCTGCTATCATCAAAAGCAAAAGTCTCATAATAAAAGCATAATGCTTACTAATTGAACCAAAGGCTGTTGAGGTGATGGAGCATGTTGAGAGGAGGACAATGAAGCTGGTGAAGGCTCTAGAGAACAGGCCTTTTGAGGAGCAGCTGGGGTTATATTTAACTCTGAGAAAAGGAACTCTACAACTCCCTGAAAGGAGGTTGGAGGCACATAGGGGTTGGTCTCTTCTCCCAAGAAAGAAGCATTAGGCCTCAAGTTGTGCCAGGAGAGGTTTAGGTTACCCATTAGGAAAAGTGTCTTCCCTGAAACAGGCTTCCCAGGAAACTGGCAGAGTCACTGTCTCTGAAGGTATTTAAAAGATGTATTGATATGGTGCTGAGTGACATGGTTTGGTGGCGACTGCACAGTGCTGGGTTAATGGTTGGACGGATGACCTTAAAGCTCTGTCCTAACCTTAACAATTCTATCATTCTCTAAAGTATGTTGTAGTAAACTCACCTCTAGAAATGTGATAAATCACAGGCTAATGTACTCTTCTGTAATATCTTTCTTTACTGGAATGTAGCAGAATTTCATAAATTCAGGTTAAACTTCAAAATTACTATACTGTTTCTAAATGATCTTTGTCATATGTGATTAAAGCAGCCCAAATAACTCCATCAAATGTATGTTATCCAATCTGGCAAAATGAGGAAATAGTTTTTGTGAGCAGTCAAAGGGTTAAATAGATCTTTCCACTGAGGAGTTTGAATCATACAATCAACAAGTTTGGAAGAGACCTCCAATATCATCCAGTCCAAGCCATCACCCAGCCCTATCCAACCAACCAGACCATGACACTAAGTACCCCATCCAGTCTTTACTTGAACATCTCCAGGGATGGTGACTCCACCACCTCCCTGGGCAGCACATTCCAATGTGCAATCACTGTGAAGAGCTTCCTCTTCATATCCAGCCTAAACCTCCCCTGGCACAAGTTGAGACCATGTCCCCTCATTCTGCTGCTGGTTGCCTAGAAGAAGAGACCAACCCCCACCTGGCTACAACCACCCTTCAGGCAGTTGTAGACAGCAATGAGCTCACCCCTGAGCCTCCTCTTCTCCAGGCTAGACACCCCCAGCTCCCTCAGCCTCTCCTCACAAGCTCATAGAATGAAGCAGAGTAATCAGAGGGGCTGTAGAAGCACAGCTAACTGCACTCTTCCTTCACCTTCAGGGGCAGCAGGTATTCTGTTATAAACAGCAGGAGAAAAAGATCTTGGTGACAGAGCTTATAAGGAAGGAGCTATGCACAGACAAACTGGCTGTGTGCCTTCCTGCAAAGCAACCAACACCATAAATCCTGACAAAGGCTTATGATGGACATCAGAGAGCATGGATTTAGGTGTGGGAAGAATCAAAATACTTGGGTTTAGGGGTAGAAGAGATGATATTCGAATTGCAGAGATGAGAGGTTCTTGCTACTGCCCCCCAATGCTTCTAAGATCACAGGACACATCCATGCCTCCTACCCTCCTTATCTACCCCCAATTCCCTCTTGTTTCTCAACAACAAAAAGGATCCACGTTCCCTTCTGTTTTGGCAAAGCCTTAGCAGTTCTTGTGTTTAGCAAAGCCATTGGAAATTTAGAACCAGATTCTGTTTCATTCCAGGTTTATGCACCCAAAAGGAAGCAGAGTTCTTTGATAAACACTCCATGTTATGGCACATCTCTAATTTATCCTCCTTGCTTTGTAACACTACATCACAGGTCAATTTGATTAATACTGAAAAAAAAAAAAAATTGGGGTATATACATCTATCCACCCAGTCAACCATATCAGAGGAAGAAAAAAAGAAAACACATGGTAATAACACAAAACTTGAAGCAGCTTAGAAAGAACAGTAAATGTAAGCTAGGAAAAAGGGGGCTTAGGATTCATTGGGTGGGTTTTTTTTTCCTACCTCCAAAAGAGGCTTAGCTTTCTTCATGACAAGAATAAGTAGGAAGAAGAGCAAGAGGAAATAACCCTTGTATTTCAGGAAAAAAAAAGAACATGATTATTTTACATTAAGATCTTAAAAAGCTATTTAATTATAAAATCATCGTCACCCAAGGTATATGGAAAATTGGAAACCATCCTGCAAGCTAAGTCAGTTGTAGGGGAAAACAAACCCAAACAAAAAGTTCAAGTTAACAAAAAGTTGCTGTTTTGCAGAATTTGAACCATCCCACATGCACATTGCCCAGATTGACAACATGAGCTGGGACGGTGCCAGAAGAGCAGCGCTGATTTATTAGGTCTGTAGCACTTAATCCAAGAAATAAAAAGGACTTCAGTGACAGATGAGCAGAAATGAACTATTAGGTCAGACATTCATTTCTTAAAGTAGAATTAAAAAAGGGTTGAAGCACGATACAGTACAGGTTTAATATTCATTGCTGTATTATAGCTTTCCTGGTATGCTTTTAAATTTCTGAGTTTTAACCAACTACCAAAGCAAAAAGTTGGATTTTTTTTTTGTTTGTTTGTTTAGATCAATATTTACCAAATCCTGTCACATCACACTGCCTTTTTCCCCTGGTAATGTCATCATGGTTCAGAAAACATTTACAAAGAATTAGGAGGGAGGCTGAAATTCTGACCCAAGTCACTGACCAAATGCACATTCTCAGCAGAAAAGCGAAGCTTTCTGTTAAACTCTCTCTTCTCCTACAATGCAAAGCAGTGAAAGAAGAGGAGTAATTTACATCATCCTAGCTGAGAGTACAATCTCCCCACAGGGCCAAACTAATCTTTGTAGCTAAGGATGGTCTGACTCAACACCAATAAAAACACAATTCTTTAATTCCTTCATGTGCCAACATCATGTTCAACCAGTTTCCTTCTCAATAGAATAGGAGTAGACCCACAAAGTACTTATTCCTGTAAACCTAGGGATATTTTAATGGCAAACACAGAATCACAAAATCACAGAGGTTGAAAGGGACCTCTGGAGATGACAATTTCATTCTCTTGGAGAATCTCTCTGACAAAGCCATAAGCTGTTATGCTTTGAGATTTATTCACCTGAAACAGAATAACTTCCCCCCCCCCCTTAATGTATTGATAAATCCTTTTCAGCCCATACATTTAACTCTCATCATTAAAACTCAATCAGAGGGCAATAAAAGATGCAATAAGAGGCACAATAAATGGCCCAACACTACACTAACCTGTGTGGTTTTCTACAGTTGAACAAGCTGTGAAAAGGAATATTGTTCTTTTAATGGAACGCCTGAAATGGTGCTCAAAACAGATTGGGCTGACAATTTTTGCAACCTTGGTGTCTCCTCCAAGATTTACAATGGCACAGCTCCCCTTTTCAGCAAATTAAACCTTGTGTCAAGGCTTAAAAATCAAATCCAAACTTCTTTTCTTCTCTGTACAGAAGGAACAAATTGGCACCACATGCCGGTAGTCAAGGAGTGCTGATGGGAAACAGAGTGAAGTGAGCGCCCTCCAACCTGGAAGGCGTCACTAGTCAAAATCAACTGGGATAAACAGTCAATTCCACTTAAAGCTTGACACAGAAAGGCTTGCAAGATAGAAACATTCAAATGCAAGAATTCTTCTGTACCACACAAACCTGTCTCAGTGCCAGCACTTAAACTTTCTGTGCTGTGCAAGCACTTTGGGGGAAATCTGCCTTTAACACAGTTTGATGTTATAAGATCCTGCGTTGGCAAAGCCTCTTTAGTTGGTTCCAGAGAGATAATAAAAAAGAAACACAACAGAGACACAGAGTGCATGAATGGCAGTGACTTACTATCGTATTGCCTACTGTTACCAATATCTTTTTTCATTGTTGGGGATTCTCTTTTGTAACACTTTAAAGCTTGATCTAACAGATACACCAAACAAAACTAAAGAGTGTTTTTAAGGGTGGACACACTTTTCATGAACAGAAAGGTAAGAGTAAGTATTTCATGTAATTACTGAAGCAGGTCTCATGTCTAACCCAGCTTACAATGATAGGACTAGGAGGAATGGAGTAAAATTAGAAATGGGTAGATTCAGATTGGATGTGAGGAAGACATTTTTCCCCATGGACTGGAACAGATTGCCCAGGGAGGTGGTGGAAGCCTCATCCCTGGAGGTTTTCAAGGCCAGGCTGGATGTGGCTGTGAGCAACCTGATGTAGTGTGAGGTATCCCTGCCATGGCAGGGGGGTTGGAACTGGGTGATTCTTGGGGTCTTTTCCAACCCTAACAGTTCTATGATTCTACAATCCACTTTGCCCACTGTTTGCATGTAAAAGTAATTTCCCAGGTCTAAACCCAAACTCTTAGACTTTCAGGAGAGGTTTTGAGTTCCACTACCGAGCAGTCAGCACAGAAGTCGCTGCAGGGAAGGTCTCTTTTTTTTTTTTTACAGTAGAAGAAAAAGATTGAGTGTATCCAGTTTTAAAAGCCCCTTTATCTTTTTATATTAACTGTGTAGACAGGAGAGATGGTTTGAGAGATGACCTAATTCCCTGCTTCAAGCTTCCTACTGGAGTCCTCTTACTGCTTTTATCCAAAGTCTGTATACACACAAAAAAAGAAAAAAAAAAAAAGGCAGCAGCAAACCACTGACCATGTCAGGGGGGATTGGAATTAGATGACCTTAAAGATCCTTTCTAACACAAAAGAGTCTATGAAGGCCTCAGGTTGTGCTAGGGATTGTTTAGATGGGATAACAGGAGAAAGTGTGGAAGAGTTCTCAAATAGTGCAACAGGCTCCCCATCCCTGGAGATGTTTCAAAGACACAGAGATGTGGTTCTGGGGTACATGATTTAGCACCAGCCTTGGCAGAGTTAGAGAATGGTTGTACCTAATGACCTTAAAGATCTTTCCAACTGAAATGATTCTATGATTGACAACACTGGAGGAAAGCAAGCATGGCAGAGAGTCAACTGTCCTAACACCAAACCTGCCTGCATTAGAAAGCCAACACAAAGACAGTTGTGAAGTCTTCTTGTTCCACATCACTAATTTGAAAATAGAAACTATATTTGCATGGTGGTTTGGGGTTTTTAGTGCTGCTGTAGGTGGGGCAATCTTCAGTACTTAAAAAACAAAAGACTCTACAGTAATTTTGGTTAATATGTGACATTTTCCATGCTCAAGGAGCACTGAACTATAGAGGTGTGGTTACAGTGCAGTGCTGCATGGTAACTAGAAAAGTCATCTGCCAACTGGGAGGCAGAAAGAAAGCCTGACCACCCCCCAGCACCGTACCACCCTTCAAGTGAGCTCCAAGCTATCAGTCTCTGCTGACACAGCTAATTTCTGCTCACCATTCAACCTCTGGAAATGCCCAAGTTCCCCAACAACCATCTTCCAAACTTCTTTTTTTACCTGGCCCAAAAATATGTCCTTGAGATCTTCTCATTATGCTGGGGTAATTTCAGATGACAGACACAAAATTTGAAGCCTGGGTAAGTTAAAATGTGCAGCCACACTGAGGCTTTGCACAGCCTAACAGGGACTTTTATTTCAGGCATCATTTCTCAGCTAAAGTTTCATTTATGCTTTGCAGTTCACCTCTGTGTTTAAATAATAATTATGGTTGTGACACACAGTGACAAGAGCCAGAAAATTCAAAATTAGCAGAGACATACTCTGTCCATTGTTTGAATGTGCTCAGCTGGTTTTGCTTTACTAATACTACCAAGACAGAAATTTTCATTTCCCAAAAACACAAACTTCTGGCAAGGGGTTACAGAGTGAAATAAATCTTATTCTTGGAAGAGATTTTTGTTTGACACCTGAATCATTTCTGCTGCTTTCTCTCCTTTTTTTTTTTTTTTCCCCTCCTTCAAATGGAGTCTTAGAACTCTAAGCCAAAATACAGAGTCTTAGAGCTATCACAACAAAAGCTCAGCATCCAATTTCTCCTTCTAAATACACTCTCCTCCTAAAATGTATCAACAAAGCCACAACCTTATTAGCCTGCAGAGGGCTGAGGAGGCAGCTTGCCACAGAAAGGACATCTCCTCAGGCAGTCTCATATGCAATTGCTTTCTGAGTGGGTGTGGAAGCAAGGGTGTCAAAACACACTTTTAGAGCCTACTATTTTTGATTGAGAAGTTTTAAAATGAAGTGCATCCCTCGTCCTTTATTACAGACTGGCAAAAGCTCAACGCATCTGACATCAGCAAGGTTGCTACACATTCAGTGGTGAATAGTGAGTTCATTCTGTGTGCCATGTTTTCTCTCACAGACCAGTCCTTTTTCCTCCCTTTCAGGATAAAAATGAGAATTTTCCTTTTTATATGTTTATGTATATATTATATACACATATATATACAGACACACATTATATATTTCCTATTCTCTATTACAGTGAGCAAATAAGAGAATGCCTTATTACCAGTTATCACATTATTATCCTCATACACTGAGTTTAGGCAAATATGTTTTTTCCTCCCCCTAATCTTAAAGAATATCTTTTTATTTGCAATCACAAATTAGTCACAAGATCTTTTTTTCCTCCCATCTCTTTATGTATTATCCTATATTTACTGGAATTGACTGGAAATTTGCCACAGACTTCTGCATGTGGAGGTTTACACTTTTGGTTCAGCAGACTAATTCCAGTATAATACCATTGTATCTGTTGGGTTATTTCCCTCAGGAATCTGACCCACAGCTTCACTAATTAGTCTATGCTATGATAGGACACCGAATACGCCAACGCTTTGAAGTGGATCTGCTGAAGCCATCACCTACAGGGAGATCCCTGAAGACCTGAAGTCTTTTAAACAGAAGAAAGCCAGGCTTTATTTGAATAAAATTAGGAATTTAACTTTCAAATAGAGAAAGCTCAAAGTGACTAGGGAAAGCAAGGCTGAAGTAGAAAGGTTTCTGCACAGCTATCTGTCCATGTCCTTGCTTGTGGGCTTCATTTTATCTGACTCAAGTCACTGGCAGAAAATTTCACCCAATTCTCTCTCATCCCTACAACAATCCTTGCAGTCTGCTTTGGGACCTGGCTGGTGCTTTCTGCTCCTTGCTGCTATCTGTGAGGCTCACAGCAAGAGTGGAAGGCTCCTCCAACTGCACCTGTGTCCCCCCACCCCTGGCAGTCCTACTCAATGCACTTGCCAGTGAGGCAGCCCTGCAGGGAAGCTGGAGCTGTCCCTCCTGCACCTAGGGACATGGCCACCTCCAACACACTGCTTCATTGGGGCCTATCAAACAGAGGAAGACAACCTTTTTGCCTGCTATGACAGGAAAAAAATTGATGGTTTTTAATTAAGTGAGGGAGATTTACATTAGATAGGAAGAAATTTTTCACACTGAGGGTGGTGAAAGACTAACTCGAGTTGTCGAGAGTGCTGCAATCATTTCAGCTCAGGTTGGTTGGGGCTCTAAGAGCAGGGGTCTTGGACTAGATGCTTTGGCTTGTGAAAGGACTTTAAAAATCATTTTATGCATTGATAACTCCATCGTTTACTCAGGCCAACTCCACTTCTAAAACACATCTCCATTCCATTCTCTTCCTGCCTCCACAGCTTTGAGGACATAGATTTTGACTGGGCAAATTGCAAAAGCTCAACAAGCTATTTCCTTTCTCATTCCACTTCCTCACAGAATTGTCCTCCTCATCCCACTACAAGGCCAGAGGGAGCTTTGCAGGCCTTGCTCTGGTGCCTGCTGGATATTTGTCTTTCAAATCTACAAGCACTCTGTCTCTGCAGTCTCTTCCACAAAATCTCAAATGACTTCTTCCTGTTTTTCAGTCAGAACCAGAACTTCTTAGTCATTTCCACATGTGACACCCAGTCCCCTGGGGAGTACACATCACTGTTTCTTTCTGAAACCTTACTACCCCCAACAGGTCTTTGCTTCTGTGGCCTTTCTTCTTTAACATGGACATTACAAGCAGCATGCTGGCCAAGCATTGTTTGAGCTTCATCCACCTCAAACCAGGCTATCTTTACGTCTGGCACAGTCTCCCTTACCTATCTAAATATCTATCTAATCTAAATATCTTATCTAAATAAGTTTTTCTGAAGAGGTGCAATTTCCCAGGCTGCTTTTTAGCTTTGCACCAAAACCATTATTTCTCTCCATTTGACAGACACAACTTTTGTGTTTCAGAAACTGGTGCAGGAAGATAGCAAACCTTTGAACAACTTTTGCTTTGCCTTTGAGTTGGAAAGAACATAAACACCTTGTAACTGAAGAGAAAGGCTAGGCAGAAGTTGACTGGATATGTTAGGAAGATTGTTTGTCAGTATTAACCTATTGAATGCTTTGCTTGTACCCATGTCAGTGGAAGGATAGCCAAGTGAGATGTGACAGTTCTTTATTAGAAAAGTAGGTAAGTTGACTTTGTAACACAGTAGGAGGCTTTGCTTGGGCTTTGGCTTGTGCCTAGCTTTTGCTTAGTACTTTGCTTAGTTGCTTAGGCAATAAATGCTTTTGCTTTTCACAATAAGAGTCTTCTTGTCTTGGTGTCACCTGGAAACACCATAACATGCAGCCTGTGAGAAATACACTACAGATACAATCATTTATGGGGAGAAATAACACCAGGCACCAGGACAGGTTAGGGGCTGCCCTGCTGGAAAGCAGCTCCGCAGGGAAAGACCTTGGAGTGCTGGTGGACAGCAAGTTCTGCATGGAAAAACAATGTGCTCTGGTGGCCAAGAGAGCCAATGGGATCCAGGGGTGTATCAAGAAAGGTGTCCAGCAGGGCTAGGGAAGTTCTTCTACCTCTCTACTTTGCCCTGCTGAGACCACAGCTGCAATCCTGTGTCCAGTTTGGGGCTCCCCAGTTCAAGAGAGACAGAGACCTGCTGGAGAGAATCCAACAGAGAGCCACCAGGTTGCTTAGGGGACTTGAGCATCTCCCCTGGGAAGAGAGCCTGAGAGCCCTGGGGCTGTTTAGTCTGGAGAAGAGAAGCCTGAGAGGGGATCTGATCAATGCCTATAAATATCTGTGGGATGGTGTCAGGAGGAGGGGGCCAGGCTCTTTTGGGTGGCTCACAGTGATAAGACAAGGACCAATGGGTTCACACTTGAACAGAGAAGATTTCAGCTCAACAGAAGGAGAAACTTCTTGACAGTGAGGGTGACAGAGCCCTGGAGCAGGCTGCCCAGGGGGTTGTGCAGTCTCCTCTCCAGAGACTTTCTAAACCCACCTGGGTGCATTCCTCTGTGGACTATCTTAGGTGATCCTTCTTTGGCAGGGGGGTTGGACCTGATGATCTCTTGAGGTCCCTTCCAACCTCTGATACACTGTGATAAATGGTGACCCCAACTGCTACAATTATAAACTGGTTGCAAAGCTCCATCAGCAAGTGCCTGGACTAGACCAGCCCCTTTTTACTGCCTTACCTCTTCTCCTGTTGCCATGACCATTTGTAAGGACTAGAAGAGTCCATCGTTTTTAATTCACTATCCAAACTCTGAATTTCACCTCTAGTCCAAAACTACATCCAAATCCCACCATTTATTTTCTATGATTTCAAAGTCCTGGGATGTTTTTATCTCCTTTACTGCCCCACACTCCTCAGATCTTCTTGCAAATGTGCTATTAATAGCCAGACCATCTAGTGGGAAAACAAGAAAGCTGAATATTCTTTGATTGTGAGGTTTGTTGGGGGTTGTTTGTTTGCTTTAATATTTCTAGTCTACAGGGATGTCTTTTTACCTTTGTTGCACGATTAGTTTTAACAACTGTATTATTTATTTTTGTTGCTTTTCATTCTGTAATTGTTTTAAAAAAATCCATTAAACTATAGTAACTGAATAATTTCAGATGATTTCTTTCCCCTTCTTTACACCCAAGAATGGAGCATTAACTAACAGTTTAATTAAAGCAAATAAACTGAGAGAGATGTTAGTTCCCCCAAGAGGATTACATATACACATCTGATAGTTCTAGAAGACTAACTGGGGAAAAAAAAATAAAAAAAAATAAAAATGATTTAATTATATGCAATGCTGCAGTTATTATTTTTGCCTCTACATTAGGCACAGTGGTCTGCCTTTCCACCTAGACCACAGGCTTAACCTTCACTCAAGAAGGGCAGGTTCTAGAGTGTAAGCAGGACCAATATATTTTTCAGAGATGAATTTAGGTATATGTGGGTTGGCTTAAGGGAGAAGTTGCACACATTCAGATGTCACACACCTCAGTACAGCCTTAAACCTCAGAAGCTTTGGGAGTACTGGCCAAGTAAGGTACTTATCACTTGTGATATACATCTATTTCTAGATATAGCCTACCAGTACTGGAAAACTCATGTTTTCTATTCCAAACCTGCCAATCACATATGGTCTGTTTCCAACATCAGCCCTCAAGCTCAAAAGATTCTTATCTCCCTCCTTGATAGAGCTCACACTGGGGAAAAGCACCTCCCCACCATCTCCAACTATTTCCCCAAAGCCATTAGCACAAGATTAGAATCAATTTTATATCTTCTATACCTGCCCCTGTAGCTGCCAATCCTGTTGCTAGCTCAACTCAGCTTGCTGTTGGTCTCTAGCAGTGTTAAGATTTAAGGAAAAAGGGAAACACTTTCCCTCTCTCTCTCTCTCTTCTTTTTTTTTTTTTTTTTAATTAGCTGATGTTCCTGTGAATCCAGAAGATGTTGGACCCACCACAACCACTTCAGGTTGGAAAGCTGCTTTCAGAGCCTTGTTACCACACACCCCAATGACAGCAAATTATATGCTTGCCTTGGAAGTCCACCAGACTTCAAAGCTCCAGTGACACATCGATCTCACTCAGCTCCCCACACACTAGACAGCATTTACCTTCAACTCAAAGCCTTGGCCCCTGAGAACACATCAGATGCTTGACAGCTCCCCCTCATCAACCCAGCATAATGTGAAGGCTGAAATCACACTTCTGTACAGCCAAAGGTGGAAAGCTTTGTGCCAAATATCTGTTAGTATATTTTCATTTAGAGCATATATATATATATATGTATATAAAAACATAAAACCTCAAAATAATATAAAGCACATTTGGAAATAAGAAGAATATTTCTTTTATCCCACTTTTTGGAGGCTGCATAACAACTCTGGTTACTCTCCAATATTAATACTACATTGAGGTAAGGCAGGAAAAGCTGAAACCAGTGCTGAAAGCAAGTCCTTAGTTACTTTTAAACTGCAGATGAAGTATCTGTTAAAAACAGCCTCAGAAGACTTCATCTATTCTTACAGATTGGCTAAATGGAAATGGATCACAGTGGATATACATTTTTCTTTGCCATGAACTGCAATGGTGCAATCTAGAATGCAGCTGAGAGACTGAGGAATTGAGATATTCAAACCAGAAATGCACCTGCTAATGACAAGCTGAAAGGTCATGTAAAGATTAAAAGTGGGGACACATTTTTGTGTGTACAGGGATTGTGAAGAAGCTACTTGGTCATAATTGGAACCCTTGATCTTTAAATAAACAAGTATTTTTTTATTATGTAATAAATATATACTATTTCACTCTGATAAAAAAATATTCTATTATTATAATTTTCATTTCATTGCTTCCATGTGTATTTTTTACTTATGTGTGCATTTTTTTCTGGTGGATTCAGGATATATTTGAAGCAAAGGCTCTGTGCACTTCTCTACCAAAATAATCACAAAAAAAGCACCCAACCCCAAACAAACAAAAAAACACCCCCAAACAAACAAAAAAACACCCTAACCCTCACCATAAAATATTTAGACCTTAATATTTCCAGAATACCTTCCATTTCGACACCTAAAAATCACTACTACCTTTGCCAGTCAGAATTTTGATTGTGGGTTTGAGATACTTTTTAAAATAAGTTAAAAAAAAAAAAAGGAAAATATTTTGGGGGGGAAATCTAAAAAATATTAATACCAAAAACATCAGCAATTAATCTGCATTATAAAGTTGGAGAGGCAAAAGAAAAATAGATGCGAAAAAAAACCAACACATATCATGCTCTTGAAAGTATCAGTAGAAGGTAAAGGAACAGGGATACTAAGTTGAACTTGTGGAAATTGAGCTTGCATTCTGAAAATAAAATTAAAAAAAGAAAAGAAATCCATATACCTATCACAAATATTGTCAGATGGCTTGTCTATTAAGAAATTAATTGGAAACAAATTTTGATACAATTAAGTGCTGCATTAGAACTTCTGCATGCTTGGCAGGCAGCCCATTTCTGTATGCAATGCATAAAAACTGTAAGAATGGATTCTATACTAACTACAGGGTGCTTACTTTCCTTCAACGATAATTGTCTTAATGCCTGTTTTAATCAGTATTAACTACTAGCAATAACATGCTTTTAATTATGTTTTAAACGAGTCCTTTATTGGGCTGTTTTGGGAAGCAAATTAGTCAAAAGGAGCTGTTAATCAAAAACGTGTTACTGGCACAAAATAAATGTTCATTTAAGGAGCCATTTGAAATAAACCTGGCTCATTGACTCTGACAACCTACAAGGACACTGAGGCCTCCTGAGGATAACTCCTTCAGTACTCTCCTAGCTACGCCTTGCTGCTCAGAAGTTATAAGTAGAAGCATTAAGCAGTTTAGGTCATTCATCAGCTAACTTTTACTACTGTACTCAAGAAAATGAGCCTCCTAGGAACTTCACAGCAGATCTATTCCTTCATTAGCTAAGGAATATTGAGAGAGATGTTCCTGTCATTATGAATGGAGGAATCTATTGCAAGTGAATTTTTACCAGTGTCCCCTTGGTCTATGAACTGTCTTTGAAGGTTCCAAGGTATTTAGGCTGGAAAAGTGGCAGAATTCTCTTGGAGCAGGATTCCTATGCGTTCGTTTCCTTCTGCCGAGTGATAGCCGTGCGTAAAACCCTCAGCCACCACAAGGTTCTGCCTGATACCCAGGCAGGCAACTTGGCACTGGGCACAAGCACATGATATCATCCTCACAGCACAACTTCAAGTAGAAATTTCATTAAATCTGGACCATTGCCAGGTTTGAAAACTGCATGTTGCTGTAGCTGTTTCCTGTGAAGCGCTTGCGGCGTTAAACAAACTGAGGATTGCTTGAGCTGGGGCAAGAGCTGAGGGGCTGGGTTTGAAGTCCACATATTCTGGCTTATGGGTTGATCTTTTGACTTGCAAATCTGAAACTTATCTTGCTTCCTAACCAAAGAAGCCCCCAAAATCCTCAAAACTTCAAAAATGTGGTGGTTTGATTTTACTCATGTGGCATGATTCAGTTAACTCCTTTGAAGCCCTTAACTTTCCTGCCCAGTATCTGTACTCTTCAAAATGGGTACCCTACAAAGGTCACCAAGATAACATTCTCCCCACCCTGCCCACTATGACTCAAAGCATGCTGAAGCAGTATAAAATGAATTATTGTAATAAAACTGGATTTTCCTTTATCAAGAGCCCCTTTAGGATTGTATTGTAGTAAGCTCTTACCGGGGAGGCAGGTGGTTAATTAAGCATCAGTTCACAGTATGTCCTTAAGAGACTGAGCCTAGGGGTAGGAATGAACTTGCAAGAGAAGTTATCACTGGATTAACACCACCACAATAATAAAAAAGAAAAAGCAGCAGAAACAAACCTGAGGGAAAGTGTCAAAAGTTATGCATGCTGAAGACACAGGGCATGCTGTATGTCCATGCTCTGCTTTACAATGACCTCTATCACTCAAAAAAAAAAAAATCCACTGGCAGTGGTCATGCCCAACATTATCACAGGAAAAATGACAGTATCAGTACTTAGAGTCTCATCTTCAAAAGGCAACTGAAGATAGCAGCAAGCAAGGTCTCTGGGGTATCCTTGACACAGATTTTAAATGGCCTTCTAATAAGAGTTTATGAGCATAAAGCACTACCCTTTCTTCCAGCCCAGCCATACCAACTCCTTCATGGTTATTCCAAACAAACTCTAGTCACGGCTATGTCAGCCTGCAGACAACACCAACACTTCCTCAGCTTGGGCAAGCAGCAGGAGATGGCAGAAGGAGAAAGAGGTTCAAAGACCCCATGGGCAGCAAATTACTTGAGGATGAAGCTGCCTTCTCCACCCTTTTATTTTCTTCAATAAAAACAGCACCACAGCAAACCCCACTTGGCAATTATACCTATGCCAAAAAATGCAAATAAAGCACAAGCCCAGCCTGCAGACAGACCAAGAGGACTCCCAAAGCACTAGGAGAAATAAATTTGACAATTCTGCCTCGTAATTGCACTCTCAGACTCAATGTCCTACATCAGGAAAAGGTTTCTTGCATCCAGCAACACCTCCTTCGTTAGCAGCACACCACACCGGGTCTGAAATAGTTTTATAGTCTAATAAACTCATCTTGATTTTATTGACTTGTCTTTAATTCTTCCTGCATGTATCTAAGGAAACAAAACATCCTTTGAACACTTGAAACTGTGACTTGAAGCCACGTATGAAATAATAGTAATAAATATTTTACTAAGGGGCAATGCAGTGAAACACCTTAAGACAATTACTCTTAATGAACTGCAAAGATTACCAATAGCTACAGACTGCTTCCATTACAAAAGCCATTACCAATTCTATCTCAGGGAGGAACTTTCCCCCCTTTTTGAAGGCTTTACCCAGACCATAATTGCAAACCTGATTTTTATTTCATTGCATTCAAAGCTGATTGCACTTTGATGGACTTCATAATATTCCAGAAATAGCATAAATGCTCTCTAAGATGTGGGTTGAAGAAAGTTATTGGGACTGGCAACTTATTTTTCAAATTATCATTCATGGATCTACTTTCAACACCCTCTTTCTCAGTCCATTAAGTGTCTTTTTTGCAGCCTTCATCCACAAGCCACAGCAAAAAGCTCTGTCTGACCCTGCTCCAGAGGAGCAATACTCTCCTGCTTCCAGTTAGCAGTGTAACCACAAACGTGGTTTTTATTTCTTCTTTAAGTTTCTGGAAATGTAGAAATGTGGTCTTTGCAATAGACTGTAATTGCTGCTCTTCCCCACCCCCCCCCACCCCCCTCCCCCTTCTTCTTCATCACACACAGTTAATTCCATTCAATACTGCACGTATTTCAGTGTGTTTTGCATTTCAGTGTGCTTTGGCTTCAGCATTTCTTGATGCAATCCATCCTTTGGGGATCAAATTCCCACATTTTTATTCTTACATTAAACATAATGGGGAGTAAGAAGATTACTCTGTTGGACCTGGTGAAAATCTACAGAGATTTATGCTTTAAGCAATCAGTTCCTTCAGATTCAACATGGATCTGTAACTGCAAAGATGTTACCTTAAACTAATAAAAATCAAAAGGTGAGTTACCAATTCATTTTCCTGGGCTCCACAAAAGAAAAGCATGTTTCCAAATGGGTTTTGCTACAAACTTGACAGAAGCTGAGATCCAGAGACTAATTAACTTAAAGAAAAGTAATAATAACAACAAACCAACTAATGATAATAAAGAGATCTGTTTAAGTCAGAGGAAGACTTAAGAGTTTTACCAGTCAGACCAGCACTTGCAAACCCCCATCATGAAAACATAAAAGCAAAGATGATGTAGAATCAGAGAATGGTCTGGGTTGGAAGGGACTTCCAGAGATCATGCAATCCAACCTCTCCTGCAGTCATCAGGGACATCCTCAACTAGATCAGGCTGTTCAGAACCCTGTCGAGCCTCACCTTGAATATCACCAGGGATGGGGCCCCAACTGCCTCCCTGGGCAACCTTTTCCAGGGTTCCACTACTCTCATGGTAAAGAACTTGTTCCTAACATCCAATCTGAATCTGCTCTTTTCTAAGTTGAAGCCATTGTCCCTCATCCTGTAAACAGTCTCTCTCCATCCTTCTTGTAGCCCTCTTCAGGTACTGGAAGGTTGTTATTAGGTCTCCCCAGAGCTTCCTCTTCTCCAGGCTCAACACCCCCAGCTCCCTCAGCCTGTCCTCATAGCAGAGGTGCTCCAACCCCCTGATCAATTCCACTGGCCTCCTCCGGATCTGCTCCATCAGGTCCATGTCCTTCCTATATTGAGGGCTCCAGAAATGGATGCAATAGTCAAGGTGAGGTCTCACCAGAGCAGAGCATGTAGGGACATGAGAGCCAGCCATGTCCTTGAATCATCTCCTTTCAGCACTATATTTACCAAGTGATGCTCTGAAGTGCAAAAGAAAGATAATGCTCAAGTACAAGCAACTAGGACAGGTGGTACAGAAAAAAAAATGATGCCAAAAAACCTATTACAATATATGTAAGATTTTAATCTCTTATTTATGATTCTTCCATAAAGTTTATTATAAGTCATTATATAGAGCTCAAACTATCTTGTCACCAAATGCCACTTCCAATGTAACCATAGCAAAATAATTCTACACAGAACAATTTGCAAAATATCACATCAAAGGTAATGTAGGAGTACAACATAATTGTGGCAGTTTAACCATATTAATACCATGCTGCTTATACTTTGGGCCCCCAAGCTAAATAACTTCATACACAGAATAGGTAGGCAAAAATAATAAACCACCTTTATCTCTGTTTATATCATTTTATCTCAGTTGGATCTGCAGGGAATAAAGGGTGAAATACAGAAAGTGTGTGACTAGTAGGTCCCACTATTTCTTCTGGTGAAATCTAGAGATGTGTGACAGAATTACATAAGGGGTCCAAATCCTGCTTTTCACCTAAAACCCAAAACACCTGTAAGAAAAAAGGCCAAAAGAAAAATCCCCCAAAGAAAAAAACCCTGCCAAAAAAAACAAAACCAAAAACCACAAAAACCAACCAACCAAAACCAAACCAAACCTAAGCAGAAATATCTCTGAAAACAAAACAAAACACTGGGGGGGGTGGGGGCGGGGAGGAGAAATCATTAATGCTGTAATATTTATTATTCCTATTCCTTACTAAAAAAATCTTTCAGCTCCACAAGAGACACTGAAAGCAGCCCTGAAAACAATTTATTTAATGATGGAATAAAAAGGAGAATAAGGGGAAGATAAAAATATCTTAAGACCAAATTTGCACTAAACATAACATGAAAGTTTTCTTCGAGGCTCGCAGAGCTTTCCGAGTTGGTCTGTTGCAGGGACATTCATCTAACCAAATATGAGGCCCTATGGGAACTCTGAGGAGATTAAAAAGAAATAATGAAGGCATAATTGTGGGTTAGCTGGGAATAGTTCTTTCTCCTCCTCAGCATATGGAGAAGTGTGTCAGTCAGATGGTGCACACTGGAAGGTATAATACCTAGGGGGGCTGAGCGGCTGATGCTTCTTTATCTCTTCGTTTTGCTTTCAAATTTCTTTTTTCATCTGTTATTTTAAGAGATACCAGGGCTTGAGGTATTCTCTATGGGGTTGTCTTGCTTTCTTTCCTATTTTTTCCCCTTTTTTTGATTCTTTCCTCCTCAGGGTGAAAAATTGAGGACTCACATGAATATATGCACTGAAAATTAGCTCCCATCCTGCCCTCACAGGTGGAACCTACCTGCTCAGACCAATGAATCAGAAATGATGAAGTTGTATATCTACTACTATTACAATTTTAAAAAAGGAATTAAAATAATAAAATAAAAAATAACCTTCCCCCCCACCCAAAAAAAAAAAAAAGAAAAAAAAAAATAGCAAAACCAATGCTGCAGACAGGCACTTTTGACAGTATTCTTTCATCGTTTTTTTACATCTAATAGTTCTTCCTTGTGGCCTTTGCAGGACACAAATTGCTTCTACTTTGGTTAAACTCCAACTTTCAAATCTTTTCCTTTCCATTTGACAAACAAACCAGCTACATCAGAGGCTGTGGACAGAGAGCTTAAACTGGCAACACTGTTAATGCCATCTTAATTGAACCACAATCATACGAGCAGTGCTAGTAGCAGTTTGCCTTCAAAGCAGTTCAGGCTGCAGTATTGGATGTATACATCTTTCCTTGCCTGGTTACAGCTATCAGATGAAAATTATAAGAACCAGGTTATGAATACAAAAGGTGAAGTTCTGCCTGTCATGACATGATAAGCTCAGCCCAGCTAAAACAACCACCCTGAAAACTAAGCCTCAGTGTCTAGGTGTTTCCTTCATTATCAGCAGAGCACAGCACTCTTGCCTGTATGATCTTCAGCTGATGAAAATGACAAGTTCAGTCTTGGAGTCATAGAATCATTAAGGATGAAAAAAAGACCTCTAAGGCAATCAAGTACAGCCATCAAGCAAACACCACCTTAGCCACTAAACCGGGTCTACAAGGTTGTTTTTTTTTTTTAACACCTCCAGGGATGGTGACCCCCACCCCCTCCCTAGGCAGCCTGTTCCAACACCTGGCCACTCTTTCAAGAAAATAAATCGTTCCTAATTGTATCCTTGGCACAACTTGAAGCCATTTCCTCTTGCCTTATCAGTAGTAACTTGGGAGAAGAGACTGACCCCTACCTCACTACATCTTCCTTACAGGTAGTTGTAGAAAGCACTCGTCCAGTTGCAGCAGGGTAGACCTTGTTGTAGAGACCATTGGTCTCCTTGCAAATTCAGAAACTTAAGAGAGTGACACTTGGTCAGGCAAATTAATTTGGAGCTACTCTGTGTCCCCTTCTGGGACAGGATGCCCTGGAAGGTGGTTGAGGCTCCATCCCTGGTGATATTCAAGGTGAGGCTCAACAGGGCTCTGGGCAACCTGATCAAGCTGAGGATGTCTTTGCTGACTGCAGAGGGAGTTGGACTGGATGACCTTTGGAGGTCCCTTCCAACCCAGACCATTCTACGATTCTGTTCTTCTCCTTTTAATTACAGCTGGCTACTTTTGCTGCTATAAGACTCAAAACTACCACATCTTCACATATCAGCCAACATTTCATGCTGTCCATGCTGCTCTAATCCAGCAGCTCCCCAGCTCCTTAAAGCTAAACTCCAGGGTTAATCAACTGTGGTTTTGAACCAGTTTTCAGCTATCTCACTGTACAAGGACATTCTCAGCCAAAACTGCTTGCTCAGCTTACCTACATAGTGCCTCAAGTACATGACAAAGGATTAGAGTGAAGCTGACTCACTGAATTTTCTAGGTGAAAAAAACCCACAGTCAACCAAAAACCCCAAACAACCAAAACAGAGTTAACCTCCAAGCTGAAGCCCATTTCCTTCTCCTGCTCAGTGAGGAACTCTTTAGCTAAAGCAAGAGAGTCTTATCAGAAACAAATCAACCAACCAACCCAGAATACATCAACAAAAACGCAAAAAAAACCCAGCCACCTCTGCCCCCAAAAATAAAATCCCAACACCAACCCAAAATTCAAATGAAAAGAACCATCAAACCTCAGCCCAGAATACATAACTGCTGTTTTCTTCAGATTTGAGAAGGGAAGTAAAATCTGCCTCAAATCAGGCAAAATGCAGTACTAAAAGAGGTCACTGTCTCCAGTCTGGCTTCTCCAAAATTCAGGCATAGAGGAAAAAGTAAAATTCAGTAGCATATAACTACTACCTGGTTACTACTTAGCAAATATTTGAGAGAAAAGAAGAAAAAAAAAATCACTCAGGAAAAATCAGATCATGTGAATAAGGACTTCTAGGTTGAGAATATTGATGTTAAGCATTGAATTAATGCTCTGGCATGAGGATGCAAGAGTTTTTCCAGTGCCTATAGGAGGAAACTCAAGGACTTTTATAGATGAAGGTGGCAGATGGGACATGCATTTAAAGGCATTCTGTGATGACTTCATTGGCAGATATTTATCTATCTCCTTTCATGGACAAAGCCATGAAATGAGGCTATAGACCATATTGTGTTCTACCCAGTTGGGAAGAATGAGGTTTTTCATCTCATCCAGGGCTGGTAGGCTTGTGTTTGACCCTACTTTGATGTTGAACAGGCATTTAGCCTGAATTGTAACCTGGTCCTTCATTTGTAGAGCTTCCAAAAATATGTTTGAACCCACTTAAGAAAATTAAGGCAAGTAACAAAATTATTAATAATTGCTAGGAAAAAAAAAAGGGGCAGGAACTAGTAGAGATGAAAAGAAGATGATATATTAGACTGGAAAGAGCTAGTCTCCAGAAATTATCCTCATTTTTTTTTTTTTTAAGTTGAAATGGGTGAAAGTATTTTACAAAAGTTGTTTTTAATGAGACATTTTCTCTATATTATATCAGGACAGAACTGTGAACTTCTTTTTTTTCCTTCTTTTTTTTTTTTAATGGAATTACTTGACAAACTGATCAGTGCCATATCACTGCCTCCAGACACAGTTCTTTTAATGATGTCCAAACTACTTAACTATTAAAATGAAATTGTGAGCCAGCACAGTAGGAAGTAGATTGAGCAAGCTGAGGATCAAAGAAGATACCATCACAGTGGCCTTTGTGTGCTCACTGTAGGTTTGCTTTAACTGAAGGGTAAAGTAGCAGTGAATTGATTTATATTGGGTTGCTTCTGGACCAGAGCAGTGGAAGCAACATAAAAGAAGGGTCAAATAAAATAATACAAAATTACCTTACCTGGGCAAGATGAACATCTAATCTATCATGCCATCAGCCATTTTATCCCTTCTTGTAAAGTGTGCTGCTGTGCTCCACAGCAATTCCTCGGTGGCACTGTTTTGTGTCTGTACTCTAGCCACAGGTTTCACACACAGGTTGGGTGTGGTGTTTGGGTACAGGCTGGATAGAAGACTTTATACCTGTGGTCCTACATCACTAACACTGCCCAGGAGATACCTTAAGTCTGGGTTACGTTTTAAATGGGTCTAAAGAAGAAAAGGATGGCAAACAGCAGTGTTTCTTCCTACCTTGAATCACAATCAGTTCCGGGTACAACTTATTGCATGGGGAGGGACAGGGATGCACTAGGGAGTGTCCAGCAGAGGGCTAGGAGGATGATGAAGGGACTGCAATATCTGTCTGACAAGGAAAGGCTGAGAGACCTGGGGCTGTTTAGTCTGGCAAAGAGAAGACTGAGAAGAAGTTTGATTAATATTTCTAAGTATCTGAAGGGTGAGTGTCAAGAAGAAGGTATCCGGCTCTTTTCATTAGTGTAGGACAAGGGGCAATGGATACAAACTGGAACACAGGAAGTTCCACCCCACCAGGGAAAAAAAAAGCTTGTTCACCCTACTGGTGCTGGAGCACTGGAAGAGGCTGCCCAGAGAGGTGGTGGAAACTCCTTCTCTACAGACATTCAAGACCTATCTGACCTGCACTAGGTGATCCTGCTTTGGCAGGGGCATTGAACTCAATTACCTCTGGAGGCTCCTTCCAACCTCTACCATTCTATGAGTCTATAGAGATCATAAATTGTTTAATGAGTTGCTGAGAGAGTAGCAGAATTTGTGACTATCCCCACCCAAGAACCAACACATCTGCTGGACACATACCATCTAAACTATTGCATCCATAGATAAACCAGGATTTTTTTCTATGGATATATTTTCTTCTCCTAAATGAAAAGAGCATCTGGATCTTACAACCCTCAGTGAAGTGGTTGTGTTTGAAATCTCAATCGTTGTGCCTATGTGAAACATTGGGAGGAAATGATGTCTTCCCATTATATTTCTTCTGGTTGTCTCATTATATCCTCTGTGTGAGCTGGAACACTGGAATAGGTTCCCCAGGGAACCCCCATCCCTGGCAACATTCAGGGTCAGTCTTGATGGAGCTCTGAGCAACATGATCTAGTTAGGGACATCCCTTCTTACTCCAGGGTGGTTGGACTAGAAGACCTCTAGAAGTCCCTTTCAAACCTGTGCATTCTATGATTTCATACCTTGCTCACTGCTGGAGTTGATGCATGAGGAAAAGCAGTGCTGACTGCTGACCTCCACACTGCTTGGAGACTGCATTGATCCTGCCTCAAGCTAACACAAAAATGAGTGGAAAAGTGTTTTGTTTTTTTTTCCTGGATTTTAGGCCATCATATCATCAGAGTTCAAGCACCTATACTTAAAGAGCTAAATTAGCTGGTACTGCTAATAAGATCAGATGAAGTGCACAACTTATCTACATACTTTTGCTTTTGGAAAGACAACTACAAAATGCCATTCAATGGATAGCAACACAAGAAAATAGTCAATGTTCATTGATAAAGCTTTAGATTTCAGTATTTTCATAGAATCACAGAATTGTTAGGGTTGGAAGAGACCTCAAGGATCAGCCAGTTCCAACTCCCCTGCCATGGGCAGGGACACCTCACACTACAGCAGGTTGCTCAGAACCACATCCAGCCTGGCTGCAAAAACCTCCAGGCATGAGGCTTCCACCACCTCCCTGGGCAATCTCTTCCAGGCTCTCACCACCCTCATGGGGAAAAACTTCTTCCTAACATCCAATCTGAATCTCCCCATTTTTATTTTTGCTCCATCCCCCCCAGTCCTATCACTACCTGACACCCTAAAAAGTCCCTCCCCAGCTTTCTTGTAGCCTCCTTCAGATACTGGAAGGCCACAAGAAGGTCTCCTCAGAGCCTTCTCTTCTCCAGACTGAACAACCCAAACTCTCTCAGTCTGTCCTCAGAGGAGAGGTGCTCCAGCCCTCTGCTCATCCTCATGGCCCTTCTCTGGACACCTTCTAGCACCTCCAGATCTTTCTTGTAACGGAGGCTCCAGAACTGGATGCAGTACTCCAGGGTCTCACCAGAGCGAAGTAGAGGAGGAGAATCACCTCCCTTGACCTGCTGGCTATGCTTTCAAAGTTTGAGGACAAAAGTGGTTTATTTTTTGCCTTGATTCCACAACCAGCTCTTTCTACAGAAGCTGTCCATGATACAGACACTGAGTAGCGTTACACTAGCACATAGAGCTGGTGCTGCAATTTTAAAATTTACTTAAGTGAAATGTAAATAAATTTTAAATATTAGGAAAAAGTTACAGGTGCTGAGGGAAAAGTTATTTGTATTTTATGAGATTCATTTGCTGCACAGTATGTGTAGGGAATTAGCTACAAACCTTTCCATTATTGCCCAGGGAAGCTGCCTGGTTAATTCTCCTCATGTTGTTAAGGTGATTTACCTCTCTGTGTTGTTTTAATATTTAAAATATCAGAGTTTGAGTTTGGGCAGGGGATTGGGGGTGGCAATGGAACCTTGGGCTGGTTTGGATGAGGTACAGGAGAGTGTTTGTACCCAGTGTGGGTTTGCCAGAGGTTATGAGGGTCATTCCATCCTTGCCAGGTTGTCACCTAGCAAAGGTAAACCCAGGCAGATCCCAGAGACAAATAAGAAGAGGATGGAGGCAGTACTATTGCAATCACATTGCATGGTAAAGGGAGACCAGAGCTCAACCATTCCTAAGAGGGGCATAGCATGCTCCCTGCCTTCTCCTCTCATCCATCATCCTCCAGCTCAGACACACACCAGCCCATATCACAGAATGATAGCAACTGGAAGGGACCTCTGGAGATCACCTGGTTCAATAACCCTGCCAGAACAGGTTCACCCAGAACAGGTTGCACAGGACTAAGTTCAGGCAGATTTTGAATGACTCTGGGGATGAAGATATCTCCATGAACAAGAACCCACTACCATCTCAATAAACTACTTGTCCTATGTCCTAGAAAGACTTAGCTCTCTCCCTTACTTAAAGTGTCTAGGGTGAAAGCCAGAACTAATTGAAACAATTTACTGCACACAAAGCACTTTTGTGTCATGTTCTGGAAGCAAGGTTTGTGAGCCTTATGCACTGGCAGTGCAACATGAAATCAAACTGTCAAGCACACATGAAGACCAGATCACCTGAACTAGCCATTGGTCCACAAAGACTTCAACCAAAAATCACAGGAGTTAAGACTTTTGATGTTCTTAAAGGTCTTCCAGCCCAAATGTTTCTGTGATTGATTCTGCAAGCATTCTGCATGCTTCAAATCAACTCAGCATCTGTGATGCAGGTACATAGGGACACCTCTAATCAAGTGCTGTGTTGCCTCAGTAATGCAGCACCAAATCCCTGTTTCCAAACCTTAAAGCAATATCAGAATAAGTGTGAGCTGTACCTAATGCACTAGAGACTCTCAACAGGACCTGGATCTATCCACCACATCCTGGAAGCACTATGTTCCTGCTTATAGCCTTCTCTTTGCTTTGCTAGCCACAGCACCTAAACTCACTCATGCAGGGATCCAAGCTTCATCTATCCCAGAAACACTCCCTGCACAGGCAATGCAATGCAGCAAGCAGATACTGGACAAGCTCAAGAAGTGTTCTTCAAGATGCTTCATGCATTTTGTTTCAGCCTAGACGCTGAAACATTCCCCCCCATGAATATTTTTCCACAGAATTTGGTAAAATTCTCATTCTTAATTTGTTCTCGCTTAAGAGATTGAAACAAACCTCTGACACCATCCAACAATCCAAATTCAAACAACTTCTAGGGGGAAGAAAGTCTTACAAAGATGAGATAAATATATATAAGACTCAACAGGTAAAGAGATACTTTTAACATGGTGCCCAGTTGTGTTTTCCTAAGAGAAAAGAGGACAAAAATCAATCCTGGAAAGAGCAGCCACAGAAGAAAACCTACCCATGAGGTCTTTCCTTGTGTGCCCTTCTTGAAATTCTTTACATAGGACTTCCTTTTTCTTTTTATTCCTCATTTAATTTTGGCAAGTAGCCTCTCACAAAGTGAAGGGAACAAGTGATTTTTAGAGCCCTGATGAGTTTGTCATGAATCACTTGATTAGATCTCAAGCAACAACTCTGATCTGAGATAATACAAACTTGTGTGTCAAGGAACCCTTGGATCTTTGGTGATGGAACAGAGCCCCGAGGCACACAAAACTTAACTAAAGCCTTCTGTGGTTTCATCCACTTCATAATTACAACTGGAGATTTTTAACATAAGCTTTTGTGGAAGCTAAAAAGAAAAAAAAAAAAAAAAGAGTTTTTTTTTCCTCTGCAAATTTTGATGAAAGTAAAAAAAAAAAAAAAAAAAAAAAATCACACCATGAATTAAAATTATTTCATTAGCAATGACTAATTGAATAGCATGACACATGGCCAAGTGGACTATGATCTAAGTTTCATTATCACAAGCAACTGGGGATCAGACTTGGGTATGATCCTCTAAAGAAGAAAAGTCAGTAATTTTGAACTTGAAAAGCATGATTGAAGAGTTATATGTTAAACCTAATCAAAACACTTCAGGAACAGTAATGACATTTGATTTGCTCACATATTTTTTTCACTTCCATGTTATTGCATACTTCCCACCTTACCAGAATCACACAATGGTAGGGATTGGAAGGGACTTCCTGAGATGATATAGTCCAACCCCAGAAGATGTGAAATAGGAATCACAGGAACATACAGGTTGGAAAAGACCCTCAGGAGCCCCAAGTCCAACCCAGAACCCTACTCTACAAGGTTCATCCCTACACCATAGCCCCAAGCACCACATCCAAACCACCTTTAAACACATCCAGGCTTGGGGACTCAACCACCTCCCTGGGCAGCACATTCCAATGCCTGACCACTCTGAAAAAAACTTTTCCTAATGTGCAGAATAGAATTAATGAAGAATAGTCCCTACATGTGGAGGGAAGGGTAGCCCAGCATTCCTAAAGTCTCATCAGAAAGATTTAACTTATATAAATAGTTCATGTTTATAAAGCCATTTAATTAAGGCTCTCACATACAACTCAAAGTAGGGAAAGGTAGGCAGCAGTTAACATAAATGAGAAACTAGAATCTAGGCAAAAGTGGTAAATGGAGCAAAAGACAAGGAAAGCTGCTTGAACTTAAGTAGTTGGGTTGTTTTATTAAATACTTATAATGTGAAAAAAGAGAAACAAAAGAAAAATCATAGAATGGATGAGATTGGAAGGGACCTCAGAGATCATCTATTCCAACCTCCCTGCCATGGGCAGAGACACCTCTCAACTAGACTCAGCTGCTCGAGGCCTCACCCAACCTGGCCATAAATAACCCCAAGGAGAATTCATCCACAACCATTCCATAAGGAGTTGATAGAACTAGAACATAGGCTTAACTAGAAGAAACCTCTGTTAAAATAAATTACTGACCCCCCTATACACATACCCCTCTGTAAAGGCAACAAGAGAGTGTATGTGTCAGCCTGACCTCTATCTGGGATAAAATAATGGACTGGTTAAAACAGGAAACAATTTAATAAAGAATTAGGTGTAGCATAATTAACAAGTTTTGGGAAAACTAATTGCAACACAGGAACCTGATCTCTTCAATGAGATTATGAATTTGGGTGAGAAAGGTGTTTTTGTGAAGCATTTCAGTGAGACATCTGACTTCCTTACACATGACACTTGGATTATGAAGCCACCATGAAGAGCAAATCAGCCCCACACACTTCAAACTGGTTATGCAGCTGTGAAGGGAGTAGCCTAAATAAAGAGTTTTAGACAAGCCTTGCAAGAGTGATGTCTTGACTCCAAAATATCAACAACAAAAAAAAGGAAGAAAAAATATAATTATGATTCATCAAATCTGAAAGCAATGAGACTGGACAAAGAAAATAAATAAGAAAATGGGCAGAGGTTTCTGAGTTTTTCTGGGAAGTCAGTCTTTTCAGAACAGGTAATACAGGGAATAAAATGATCCACACATGTTAAGAGCACAGGATGCAGGAGGCACCAGTACAGGTTAGGGGTTGACTTGCTGGAAAGCAGCTCTGTGGAAAAGGACCTTGGAGTTCTAGTGGATAAAGTGTGCCATGAGCCAGTAATAAGCTTTTAAGGCCAAAGGAGGCCAATGGTGTCCTGGAGTGCATTAAGGAGAGTGTGACTAGCCAGAGGAGGGAGGTTCTCTTCCCCCTCTACTCATCTCTGGTGAGGTCACAACTGCAGTCTTGTGTCCCATTCTAAACTCCCCAGTTCAAGAGAGACAGGAAACTACTAGAAACTACAAAAATGCTGAAGGGTCTGGAGCATCACTGTGAGGAGGAAAGGCTGAGAGCCCTGGGGCTGTTGAGCCTGGAGAAGAGCAGATTAAGGATCTTCTAATGCTGATCAATAGTTGAAGGGCAGAGGGCTACAGGATGGGGCCAGATTCTTGGCAGTGGTGCCCAGCAACGGGACAAGGGGCACTGGGCACAAACTGGAACCCAGGAGGTTCCATTTAAAGACAGAGAAACTTCTTTGGTGTGCGGGTGCCACAGCCCTGGAGCAGGTTGCCCACAGAGGTTGTGGAGTCTCCTTCACTGGAGAGAATTCCAAACCCAGCTGGCCACAGCCATCCTGGGTAACCTGCTGTGGGTGACCCTTCTTTAGCAGGCTGGGGTTGGACTAGATTTTTCCTTCCAAACCCCTCCAGGCTGGGATTTTGTGATACACAAAGGTATGGCAGTAAGTATGCCTAGAAGTACTGCTGGAGCAGTGCATGCGGATGTCTGGTGTGAGCTCTTCACAAGCCATCAGGAGAAACTGGTCCAGCCAATTCCTTATCCACTGGAACAGCCTACCCATCAAATCCATATCCCTCCAGTTTGGAGAGCAGGATGTTGTGGGGGACAGTGTCAAAGGTCCCCCACCAATGAAGGTCCTGTAATATCTGTGCTGCTGCCAGGGCAGGCTTTTTCCCAAACGATAAACATCTTTTAAACTTTCCTTAAGCTCAAGCAGATACCAATGGACAACAAGGCACAAAGTGTTTCCCTTTATCGCATCTTGCATGTTTTTTTGTTTGTTTGGGGGGTTTTGGTTTGGGATTTTTTTGGTGGTGGAGACATGTCCTGAAGTAGATTCTTATTTTGAGCACTAAAAATAAGGTCAAACAGCATTGAAATAGGGTTTACAAACTTTCCTTATCTCTGGGTTTTGCCCTACTCCCCACTTCCACAGTTATTTCATTCACTCTGTTGCCTGCTTAGACCTTACCTTGGTTTGACCACTAATGGGAAAGAAGTATGAAACAATCCTGAAATTGAAGAACAGGAAGGAGGATCTAAAATCCTACAACTGATCAAAAACTCAGAATACAGACATCAAGCTTCCAGTTTCAAATACATTCTCCTGCAGCAATTTGCCTTACTAACATTGTATCTTCTGGTCATAGAATCACAGACTGCTGGAGATTGGAAGGAACCTCCAGAGATTGAGTCCAACCCCCCTGCCAAAAACCATTGCTACTCCTTGTTAGAACCTAGTCACAATAGACACCAATGCACCAAAGATAATGGTCTAGAGAGTTATGAGCAGATTCCCTTCTTCACTAGCACTGGATTTCATCACTTGTAAATCCAGCAATGCCAGCCTCAACAACATTTTCACACACCTCTGAAGATGTATTAGCTATTTTTCCTTTGCTCTGTTATATCTTACACACACTAGACCTAATTTTGTTTATTCCAAAGTTCTAATCTTACATTTCCCAGCAATTTTCATTATTATGGCAATATAAAGAAAGAAAAAAAAAAAAGAGAAAATAATACTGTAGGAGAGTTAAACTGAGCTTTCATTTGTCTTTCGGTCTTTGTAAAAATAAATAAACAGGTTTCAGTTAGTTTTGTGACCCAGTCACATAATCCAAATCTTTTCTACAGTACAAGGCAGAGAAACAAGAAGGAAATAAAAAATAAATTAAAAAAAAACAAAACAAAACAAAAAAACACGGGGTGGGGGGAGGGCGGGGGAGGAGGAGGGGAACATTTCCCACTCCCTATGACTTCTACTTTTCTATTTTTATGAGTCACACAGGTGATGAGCAACTTGCAGAGTATCAAAAACATCATCGCTCAAGAGAGCTCTGTAGGCATCACGGCAAGGTAAATAAAACCTTAATTACGCTGATAGAGTTCAATCACTACTAGAAGGTGCACAATTTGTCAATGGTAAAAGTATTCACACTCAGAAGTTACTTCAGTCCATATGGTGAAAGCAAACTGAGACTTTTCTGACCTGAAAAAGCCACAAACTTTACACTTCTCAAACTTAATTTACCACAAGAAGGCAGCTGGAATGAAGGCACAATGTGTAATTTTATTTTACCCTCCTTTAACATGAGCACCTTATCTACATCTAGTTGGAGAACACATCTCATGTGTCTTCCTCACCAAAAAAATCCATGGAAGCTCTCCCATTCCTAAGTCTTTCATGAGGTGTATTCAGCCCAAGGCAAAGCCCAAAGATAATATTTGCTTAAATGCTTAATGCCACAAAACGTGAGCTGTGGTTTTACTCCAAACTATCTCAGGTTCAAAGAGATCTCAAGCTCCCTGTTTACCCATATTAAATTCAGAAAGAAATTCTTTTGCAGCACTACACATCTTGAACTGGTCTCTACTACAACAGCTTCTTCACAGATGTTTGCCAAGAGTGAAAGAAGACTTCTGCCTTGAATTATTCAAATAACCTTGAAAAACCTTTTGTGTGAAGACGAGGTAGAGATCACTATGTGAAGGATCAAGTGAGAAACAATATCCTTGTGGCCATTTCCAAAAGATCCTTCATTTATAGTTAAAAAAAAACCAAAAAAACAACAACAAAACCAAACCTGCAAAACTTTTCCCATCAAAACAGAGCTCTCAAGAAATAAACTCTAATAAAATGAATGAGCTCAACCCTTTTCCCCTCACAGCCAAACCTCTCTTTTCCCTTAAGACTGAGCAAAGTTAAATTGACCACATTTCTCCAAATCCACCCTTTACCAAAGGACTTACCAAGGACACCACAATGTCTGCTTTGGAGCTCTCCTTGCAGAGCAAAGTCATCTGTGAGTCATGATGAGCAGGGCTGGAGAGTGGCAAGGACACCACACACCCAGAGAAGGGAGTTTTGCAGAAGAGCTGCTTGAGTCTGCATTTTCAATTACTGAAAACACCTGAAGGAAGGATGTTAATGAGCTATCTTAAGTAAAGCAAGGAAAAAAAAAAAAAAAACAAAATCAAGAAAAAGTAGCTAAGGGTTCTTTTGTCTCATGAAACACTTCCATACCACTTTCAAGGAAGAAAATACAGGAAAAGTTTTCAAAGTTTTAGGAAGATTTCTCTAACTTATGTTCTTTGTCTATGCTGCTGGAGATTGTCCTCAGGAGACCCAGACCCCTGAGAGCACGTGAGGGTAAGGGAGGAGTTTGCCTTGGTTGATGAGGGCTGAGTTAAGGATCAATTAAGCATCCTGATGGAATACACCTGTGGGTGTTGAGGCAGCTGGTTGAAATAATTAGCCAAGAAGGCCAATGGCAGCCTGAGGTGTCTTAGAAGGGGTCCCTCTTTTGCCTCTGCTGAGGACTCCAGAGCTGGCCCCAGCACTGAAGGTGAGGTCTCAGCAGGGTGGGGCAGAGGCTCAGAATTCTCACACTCCACCTGCTGCCCCTGCTGCTGGGGATCAGCCCAGGACATGGTTGGATCTGGGCTGTGAGTGCTGGCTTATGTGCAGCTTTTCACCCACCTGTGCCCCCAGGTGCTTCTCCACGGGGCTGCTTTCAATTACATCATCTCCCAACCTGTATTGACAATAGACTTTGATCCAACTGCAGGACCTTGCACTTGGCCTTGGTGAACCATATCTGCTGAAGTCTTACAGTCCAGCTCGCCAAAAGCAGATCTTTAATCCTTCAGCCTCCCTGAATGGCACAGAACCATACTGAATGTGGTCACATTTTATCATTTCAAGGATAGACTGTTCAAGACATCTGATGATACACAAATTATTCATCCCCTGGTATTATTTATTCATCAGATCTTGAGTTATCTTGCTTTGCTAAAGTACCTGGTTTACATTCCTCAGAGAACAAAAAAAAAAAAAAAAAAACAAAAACCAAACACCACACTAAAAACAAACAAAAAAGGGCATTTTCTCTGTTTTAATTGAGATTTTGTGACTCTTCTAAGCAGCTGGTTCTGTAGCACTAATGCCCTAAATGTCTCTTGCCAAGTGTTTGAATGCAAGTGTCTGCATGTAGATATTGAAAAGAAACCACATGGTGCTGTGTCCTGCATGTGACCCTCCAATTCTCAACTTCTGAGAGGCAATGGGTGACTCTGGAAGCCTTTTCCCAGGGCCACAGTCAGTATTTGGTGCCATACAGGGAGTTTATTGTCTCTGCTGGTTGTGACCCAAAGAGTGGCTGTCAATGGCTCCATGTCCCAGTGGAGGCCAGGGACAAGCAGAGTCCCTCAGGGATCAGTCCTGGGACCAGGCTTGTTCAACATCTTTGTTGGTGCCATGGACAGAGGCATTGAGTGCACCCTCAGCAAGTTTGCTGATGACACCAAGCTGTGTGGTGCAGCAGACAGGCTGGAGGGAAGGGATCCATCCAGAGGGACCTGGACAGGCTGGAGAGGTGAACCTTTGACAACCTCATGGGTTCAATGAACCTCATGAGGTTCAACTGAACAGCCCCAACTCTTTCAGTCTGTCCTCATAGGAGAGGAGCTCCAGCCCTCTGTTCATCCTGGTGGCCCTTCTCTGGACACCTTCCAGCATGTCCATATCCCTCTTGTAATAGAGACTCCAGAACTGGATGCAGTACTCCAGGTGTGGTCTCACCAGAGCTGAGCAGAGAGGGAGAATCACCTCCCTGGCCCTGCTGGCCACACTTCTCTTGCTGCAGCCCAGGCTCTGGTTGGCTTTCTGGGCTGCAAGTGCACACTGACAGCTCATGGTGAGCTTCTCATCCCCCAGCACCCCCAAGTCCCTCTCCAGGGACAGGGATCCTACTTCCTGATATTGCAAAGACTCCACACTGACAAAGTCCCTACTCACTGCAGTGGTTTCTGCCCCATTCACAACATCCGAAAAACGCTTAACTCACCAGCTCAGACATTTCTCTTGCAGTTAAAAGTTGGCTTGTGATGAAGGCTTCAGTCTGGGAACAATCTTTACCCACTTGAAGGGGGAAAAAAATCCAAACCCTAACATCTTACTACTAGGCACTGTAGTTATGGTGATATAAATTGCATTTTATCAGTTTCAGCTGTTTTTTTCCCCTGGCTTGTAAGTAAAAATCTCTTTTAAGCTGAAGTCCTTCAAGGTTTGCTAGCCAAATTTTGCTATCGCTTACACTTGCAGCCTTATTAATGTTAATGAGATGGCTGAACTTAAGCAAGGGTAGAATTTGATCTTTACCCTCTTAAGCTGTAGGCTGTCTAGGTAGTTGTCTGTTTCAACTTAAAATCTATTCAGCATTTTCTTCTTTAAAATGAAGAGGCCTTGCAAAACCATATCACAAAATGCCAAAGGTATAACACCACCAGGTCAGGACTATGTCTTCTCCCTGAAAATGGCCACTGCTGGGTGCTTCCTAGAGAGAACAAAAAAGCCTTGAAATGAGCCATTATAAAATAGTTTGCCTAGAGAAAAAAAAAATATTCTTGACCTGACTGTCTTCTGGCTTGTGCCCTGAACCATGAATTTTTCCATTCGCTTCAGACTCCTTAAGGAAAAAAAAAACCCAAAACACAAACCCACAACGATTCTTCTAATCAAATCTCTGAATGACAGTCAAATTTTGCAGACCCAAAGAGGCATGTGCAGTGTGTGCCCCACAGTTTCCATTAATACACAATTGCTAGCTATATTTACAAGCCATTTGCTTGGTCAAGACTGTGATTTGTCCTTGCAGAGCTTCAAAAGCAAACCTTTCTTTTGGGATATTCTCACACTACAATCCTGGCCACAGGTTTTTTAATCATTTCTAATTTGGGAAAAAATAACAATCAATTACAATGAGTTTGAACTCAAGAAGGACTGCAGCAATAAGAGCCCTTCTCATTTCTCTTTCTGTCTGCCTCTGCCTTTATCTCACCCCTGCATTGCTGAAAGAATCACACAGAATCACAGAATCAATGAGGTTGGAAAAGACCTCAAGGATCATCAAAGTCCAACCTGTCACCCAAGACCTCATGACTACTAAACCATGGCACCAAGTGCCACGTCCAATCCCCTCTCAAACACCTCCAGGGATGGTGACTCCACCACCTCCCTGGGCAGCACATTCCAATGGCCAACCACTCTCTCTGTGAAGAACTTTCTCCTCACCTCCAGCCTAAACCTCCCCTGGCACAGCATGAGACTGTGTCCTCTTGTTCTGGTGCTGGCTGTCTGGGAGAAGAGACCAACCCCCTCCTGGCTACAACCTCCCTTCAGGTAGTTGTAGAGAGCAATGAGGGCACCCCTGAGCCTCCTCTTCTCCAGGCTAAACACCCCCAGCTCCTTCAGCCTCTCCTCGTAGGGTTTGTGTAAGAACATCAGGGCTGAAAAAAAATCAGGTGGTCAGATCTCAAGAACTGTGCACAATCTTAACTCTGTACCCTGATATGGTTTTGATGCAGAATTTATTAGCCTGATCCCTTCTTTGCTGACCTTTCTTTATTTAGTTCTGGTGACATTAATGTTGGGGGGTGGGAATTCCAACCTACCACAGTGCTAAGGAAGTATTAAGGCCAGATAAGAATTGCAGAATATGTATAGCTGTTATAATCAGAGACATATATTTTATATACAATAATCAGAATTGTATACAAATGGATTTATTTCCACTATCAATATTGTTGCACAAGTTGGACAGTATATTACAAATGCAGAAAGAAAATGCATCAGCTTTAATACAGACTCTGATGAGAGATGAAGCAAATTACCTTTCTTAACCCAAGTCAACCCAGTGGGCCCGTGTAGGGAAAGCATCCTATGGCTTGGGTCATCCTGGGTACTGGCCTCTCACTGCAAGAAGGACATTGAGGTGCTGGAGCAGGTACAAAGAAGGGCAAGAAAGCTGGTGAAGGGTCTAGAGTGGAAATCTTGTGAGGAGAAGCTGAAGGAACTGGGGTTCTTTAGCCTGGAGAAAAAAAGAGCTAGAGGGGAGACCTTGTGGCTCTCTACAGCTCCCTGAAAAGAGATTAGAGCCAGGGGTGTGTGTGTGTGTGTGTGTGTGTGTGTGAGTGTGAGTGTTGGTCTCTTCTCCCAAGAAACAAGGAATAGTACAAGAGGAAACTGCCTTAAGTTGTTCTAGGTGAGGTTTAAGTTGGACATGAAGAACAATTTCTTCCCATAAAATGGTTGTCAAGCCCTGGGACAGGCTGCCCAGAGCAGCGGTGAGACTCCATCCCTGGAGGGGTTTAAAAAGCCAAGGAGATGTAACACTGAGGGACATGATTTAGCTGGTGGTGGTAACAGTTGTAACCTGCCACGAGGATGAGTGGGGGACTTGAGAATCTCCCCTATGAGGAGAGACTGAGAGCCCTGAGGTTGTTTAGTCTGGAGAAGAGAAGCCTGAGAGGGGATCTGATCAATGGCTCTCAATAGCTGAGGGGTGGGTGTCAAGGGGAGGGGGCCAGGCTCTTTTGAGTGGTTCACAGTGATCAGACAAGGACCAATGGGTTCAAAGTTGAACAGGGAAGATTTCACTTTAACATAAGGAGAAACATCTTTCCAGTGAGGGTGACAGAGCTCTGGAACAGGGGGGTTGTTGAGTCTCTTTCTCTGGAGACTTTCCAAACCCCACCTGGATCCATTCCAGTGCTGACCTTACCCTAAGTGATCCTGCTCTGGCAGGGGCTTGCACCCAATAATCTCTTCAGGTTCTTTCCATCCTCTGATATACTGTGAGACTGTGATCTTAAAGGTCTTTTTCAACCTAAACAATTCCATGATTCAAACTATTCCCCATAAAATGTTATTTCTGTGTCCCTAACTTTCTGGAGCAGCAAACATGAGCTCCCTCCCAGCTACAGGTCAATGGAAGCATGCTTCAAACTCAGTGACTACAGTGGCATGATCTGCATTTTACCTGGGAGCCAGTCTTTGATAACATTCCCATGCTATAGCTCCTAATCTATTAACAGAGAACTCACTGGTCCCACTAGGGAGCTGTGACAATTAACTAACATTTCTAAAGCACTCAGATATTTTACAGACACACTCTACTGAGTAGCAGATCAAACAAATTAGTAATGACATCTTCAGAGCCAGGTTTGAAGAGCAGGCAATGCACAAGACACTCAGATGTGTTGAGCTACGAGGGTAAGATCTTGGCTGAAGAGCTCTCATCCTGTGCACTGATGGAAGGGAAGATATTACAGGGATGTGTGGTTGCACCTGCAGAAGCAGAAGATGCAAAGGCTGCTTTAATTGTGTCAGGTTGGAAGTATCTGGCTTTGCATCCTTTTATCATAAGTTTTGGTTTAAGAAGTGTGGTGTCCTCCTCTCTCCAGCTTGGAACATGTACAGGGAAGGGCCATGAGGATGATCAGAGGGCTGGAGCTCCTCTCCTATGAGGACAGGCTGAGAGAGTTGGGGCTGTTCAGTCTGGAGAAGAGAAGGCTCTGAGGAAACCTTCTTGTGACCTTCCAGTATCAGAAGGGGGCTACAGGCAAGCTGGGGAGGGACTTTTTAGGGTGTCAGGTAGTGATAGGACTGGGGGGAATGGAAAAAAAATAGAAATGGATAGATTCAGATTGGATATTAGGAAGAAGTTCTTCACTATGAGGGTGGTGAGACACTGGCACAAGTTGCCCAGGGAGGTGGTGGGGAGAATGGAAAGCTAGAGAAGGGAAGATTTAGATTAGATATTAAAAAGAAGTTTTTCACCATGAGGGTAGTGAGACACTGGAACAGGTGGTGGAACCCTCATCCTTGGAGTTTTTTAAGGCCAAGCTGGATGTGGCTGTGAGCAACCTGCTCCAGTGTGAGGTGTCCCTGCCCATGGCATGAGGGTTGCAACTAGATGATCCCTGAGGTCCCTTCCAGCCCTGACAATTCTATGATTCCATGATAAAACAGCAGGCCTATAATTTAGCCATCTTGAGGACACTAAACTTGTGTTTCTAGATACCAAAAGGAAGGAAGAATTTTGGCTTCAGTCTAGGAGCATCCACACTGTCATGTCTTTTTTTTTCCATGAAAAAATCATTTTAAGCCATGATACTGCCACTAACAAAAGGAGTTTGTCAAACCAGCTCCACAGAGACTTTATTTTTCAATTTACAAACATGTGTGTGTTGAACTCAAGATGAATCTGGGGAAAGGTTGATGATTGTAAGCAGAATCTCTAGAGCCTCTGGGAAAAGCAAATGAAGCAAAGTTCAGAGTAAGATTTTCTATATCTCTGTGTGTGTGTGTGTCTGTATATATATATATATGGCATGCATATAAAAATAGACAGAATTTATTCAACCACTGGTAAAAGAAACTATTTTGCTATAAAAGTTTCAACAACTCCCTGGTTACTATTTCTCCCAAGCAAATGCCTTCAGGTGGTTTCAGACCAAATGTGGACAGTAATTTCTTGATTCTGGTCACAGCCCAAGAACCTAAAAGAAGGTTATTAAGGCTTCTTAGCACGTTGCAGGGGCAGAGCATACTTTCCATCCTAAAACAGATGGAGGATATCTGAGCACATAGGACCAGGTGGGCTTCAGACACCCTGTGGAGATATGAAGGCTTGTTGGATATGTCAAAAATTCAAGCCAGTCTTGGTAGGAGAGAAAAATTTTCTGAGCCAACAATGTGCTCTTGCAGCCCAGAAGGCAAATCACTTCCTGGGCTGCATCAAAAGAAGTGTGGCAGCAGATGGAGAGAAGTGATTCTGCCACTCTGCTCTGGTGAGACCTCACCTGGAGTACTCTGTCCAGCTCTGGGGCCCCTCAACACAAGAAAGACATGGACCTTCTGGAGCAGATCCAGAGGAGAGCCACCAAGCTGATCAGAGGGCTGGAGCACCTCTCCTAGGAAGACAGGCTGAAAGAATTGGAGCTGTTCAGCCTGGAGAAGAGAAGGCTCCACAGAGACCTTATGTTACATTTCAATACCTGAAGGGGAAGGCTGGGGAGGGACTGATTAGAAGGGCTTGAAGTGGTAGGATGAGGGGCAATGGATTGAAACTGGAGCAGGGAAGATTCAAGCTGGCCATAATGAAGAAGTTTTTTACAGTGAGAGTGGTAAAATACTGGAACAGGCTGCCTAGGGGTGTGGTTGAGGCCCCAGTGTTGGAGACATTGAAGATCAGACTCAATGTGGCCCTGAGCAGCCTGATGTGGTTGGAGTTCCTGCTGACTGAAGGGGGGTTGGACAAGGTGAGCTTTGAGGGTGCCTTCCAAACCAATGCAGTCTGTCAATCTGTAAAGCTGGGCTCCTACAGCATGAAAAGAAAAAAAACCTGCACTGATCCTGGACTGCCCTTCTCATCTCCTGGGACAACTTGCAAACCCTTACAACTTGCAAACCCAAACAACTTGCAAATCCCCCACAGAAGGGATAACTTGGTCATGAGGCAGCAAAAGGAGATGAATGTTGAGAGGAAAGATCGTCATGTGCTGCAGTCCAACAGATCAGTAGAAAATAGTGTCTAAGTAATAAAAAGCCTTGAGAAGTGAATATGGTGCTTGCCTCCAGACTGGTATTTAGCTGAAAGCACACACATCCCAGTGCTGCTGTGAATTGTCTGCAGCTGGAAATTCACACCTCTAAAAGGGCAGAAGTTATCATGCCATCAGATGTTCATCACATTTACATTCAGGTTCGCAAACACAGGATTGGCCATAGACTCCTTTTACATGTTTTATGATTTACCAGAATCTGCTTTAGTCTAAGAGACCTAATTCTTCCATTGCACATATCACCCATCTTGCTGGCAGCCTAATTTACGTTGCAAACTGGAATAATTTTCCATCCTTTTCATTTCAGCATTCTGACATCTTGGGGGGAAAAAAAAAATTATCAACCTTGGAAAAAGAAAAATCCTGGAAGTTATTAATGCTCTTTTTATGCAGAGTTGTCTGTGGAGCTTTGGTGTCTTCATTGTGGTGGGTTGAAAATTCCATCCCAGCATTAACTTTGCCAGATCAGCTCAGTTTGGAAGCAAATGGAGCTGTATTTACAAGCCAAACTACAATCTACAATGAAATGCAATGAATATGTACAAATATACAATATTTACAGGGTATTTAAAATATTTACAGGGTATTTACAATTAACAAACAGCACAAGGACCCCCCCCCTCCCCGGCCAAAAGACCAGGGAAGCTGCTTCTCTGCCTCCCCTTTACCCACCCTGTACAAAGGGGGGGGGGGGGGGGGGGGAGGGGTGGATAGGGGGGAAGAGAGAAACAGAGATATATTAGACTTAACCAAAATAAAATCAATGCAGCCAAGGTCAGCAAAGCCTGTTAGTGTCTCCCCCAGTGAGGAAGCAAGAAGAGAAGAGAAAAACTGTTTTGGTAACCTCCAATATCCCTCCAATGGAATTGTTTAGAATAACCATTATTTTCCTTTTTACTCCCAATAGTGATTTATTTACATTTCTACTACTTTCTGCTCAAGATCTGTGAAAAATTTTGAAGGCATAGCCTAAAACTACCACATCCTCTCAGTTCTACATAGTGATACATTAGCAAGAGTGTTGTAGACCTCATGAAGTTTAATAAGGACAAGTGCAGGGTCCTGCATCTGGGGAGAAATAACAACAGGCACCAGGACAGGTTAGAGGCTGCCCTGCTGGAAAGCAGCTCCACAGAGCAAGACCTTGGAGTGCTGGTGGACAGCAAGTTCTGCATGGAACAACAATGTGCTCTGGTGGCCAAGAGAGCCAATGGGATCCTGGGGTGTATCAAGAAAGGTGTCCAGCAGGGCTAGGGAAGTTCTTCTACCTCTCTAGTCTGCCCTGCTGAGACCACAGCTGCAATCCTGTGTCCAGTTTGGGGCTCCCCAGTTCAAGAGAGACAGAGACCTGCTGGAGAGAATCCAACAGAGAGCCAGCAGGATGCTTAGGGGACTTGAGCATCTCCCCTGGGAAGAGAGCCTGAGAGCCCTGGGGCTGTTTAGTCTGGAGAAGAGAAGCCTGAGAGGGGATCTGATCAATGGCTCTCAATAGCTGAGGGGTGGGTGTCAAGGGGAGGGGGCCAGGCTCTTTTGGGTGGTGCACAGTAGTAAGACAAGAAACAGGTGCAAGCTTGAACAGAGAAGATTTCAGCTCAGCATGAGGAGAAACTTCTTTGCAGTGAGGGTGACAGAGCCCTGGAGCAGGCTGCCCAGGGTGGTTGTGGAGTCTCCTTCTCTGGAGCCTTTCCAACCCCACCTGGATGCATTCCTGTGCAGACTCCCCTAAGTGATGCTGCTCTGGCAGGGGGCTTGGATCTGATGATCTCTTGAGGTCCGTTCCTACCTTAGTGTGATACTGTGAGAGCATATGAAATTCAAAACAGGACCAATATTGGGAGGTTTGTAAGAACATTTAACACATGACATGTAAGTTTAGTGTTTTCTCAAGGGAATCGTGCCACCTTTGTTTTTCTTCCACAGGCAAGTCTCTAATCTTTCTGTATTCAAACAATGTGTTTTTCACTGCACAGTTTATTCACTGCATTATCAGTGCTAAAACAACCAAAAAAAAAAAAAAAAAAACAAAACCCAAAAAAACCACACCAACAACAAAAAACAACCAAACAAAAATCTTTAGGATAGGGAAAAAGAATAAAAAATACTACTCTTACCCAAGGACACTGAAAGAAATCTCTGGCTATGATTTGCTGTGCTTCTGATATCACAACAATAGGAAGGCTTTTGCCTTTAAAATCAACTCTGAACACATAAATACTGATGGTGCCTGGGATCTCACTCTAAAACTTCACTAAGGTCTTGTTTATTCCTTGTTCACACCATCTGAGATGAAGCCACTGGAAGCACTTAAGAAGGACAGCCACAAACTTCTGGTATAGCCTAGCAGAAAGAGAACACAGATTGTCAATGTACACAGGCAGCACATCCCTCAACGTTTTTGAAGGTGTTGGGGCTTGAATTGTCTTTTAAATAAATCTCCTTTCTACCTCAATACAAGTCAACAAAATACAGATCATTAGTTAGAGATATAGAAGATGTAGAACTTAATTTCCTTTTTTTTTTTTTTTAATAAATAAATTCAACTTACACTTTTTTTTTTTTCCCCAGTAAGATCTTGTGTCATGCAAGGGACACACTACCTGAGGGAGTTGGGAATGTTGAGCCTGAAAAAAGCCTCCAGGGAGACCTTCTTGTGGCCTTTCATACTTAAAGGAGACCTATAAGAAAGCTGGGGACAGATTTTTTTTTTTTTTAACAGGGCCTGTTGAGACAGGACAAGGAGTGATGGTTTGAACTAAAAGAGGAAGATTTAGACTAGAGTGAAGGAAGAAATATTGTACACTGAGGGTGGTGAAAAACTGAAGTGATTTGCCCAAAGAGATGATAAATGCCTCGTCCCTGGAATCATTGCAGGTCAGGTTGTTAGGGGCTTTAAGCAGCCTGAGCTAGGTAAGGATGTTCCTGCTGACTGCAGGGGAGTTGGACCAAATGAACTTTAACAGGACAGAAAACATTCTATGATTCTAAGATTCTATGAAAGAAAGTTCTAGCACTCTCCAACATACAGCCCAAGGGAAGACTCCTATAATTGTACACGTGCAACACACCCTGGCTTCACTGAGCTTGAGTACTGCATCCAGCTCTAGGTTCCTCAATTTGAGAAGGACATTGAGACTCTCGAGCATGTCCAGAGAAGGGCAATGAGGCTGGGGAAAGGTCTGGAGCACAGCCCTGTGAGGAGAGGCTGAGGGAGCTGGGGGTGTTCAGCCTGGAGAAGAGGAGGCTCAGGGGAGACCTCATTGCTCTCTACCTGAAGGGAGGTTGTAGCCAGGTGGGGGTTGGTCTCTTCTCCCAGGCAACCAGCAGCAGAACAAGAGGACACAGTCTCAAGCTGTGTCAGGGGACGTTTAGGCTGGAGGTGAGGAGAAAGTTATTCACAGAAAGAGTGATCTGTCATTGGAATGTGCTGCCCAGGGAGGTGGTGGAGTCACCATCCCTGGAGGTGTTCAAAAAAAGGATTGGACGTGGCACTTGAAGCTGGGTGATAGGCTGGACTTGATGATCTCTGAGGTCTCTCCCAACCTTGTTGGTTCTATGATCTTTTTATTCCCCGTATAGTCAGATCTGAAACTTCCTCCCTGGCTTCAAACTTTTCAGGGGTGGATTTTATAATGGCAATCAGTGATTTTATTTTATTTTTTTCAGAGGAAATAAATCCACCCTGTAGCCCACAGCCCTGGATAAAACACCCCAAGAAATAAGTCAGGGAGACCGTCAGCGGTGAAGAGTGCTACATTTCATGTGCTGCCACAGAAATGCTTTCTGGCTGAGGTCTAATATTAATCTATTTTGTCCCTGACATGCAGTAAAACTACAGTGGAGCAAATGCTTTTAAAACATACATATTCAAGAGCAGATGCAATAAAGTATTCAGAACCATTGGTAAGAAGAAGGTTCACACACACACACACACACACAAATATCTTTGAAACTCCAGTTAATCAAGGTGTCAAAGTAACTAAAGCAGTTTTACAGATTTTATTGAAACTAAATCACTTTATTATACACTGAAATATATATTATCGTTTCCCCATAGAGCTTTACTACCCAGTTGCCTGCCTTTCCTTTTTTTTTTTTTAAATAGAGTATCTCCTGCCCTCTTTAGTCCACTTTTCATAACTACATTTACAAAGGAAATTCACATGAAACCATATCTGCAGTCTGCTTTCTCCTATTGCCCTATGCAAATCAGCCATTATTAGCCAATTTCTGGCAGGAGGAACTGGGAGGAAACAGGAGAGGAAATGATCTAATGGCTCCAGGGCCCAGCATTTCCTCCCTGCCCAGCTGTTTGTGGGATGACCTTACAGTTAACTGGGAAGCAGCAAGGTGGTATTGAACCTCAGAAGATTTACACCTTGGTCTTCTCATCTTTCAGACCAAAGCTTCCATGCAGGAACACATAAAACTTCCCAGGACTCAGTCCAGGGAAAGTTTGAAAGGAGTGAAAGGAAATACCTGAGGCAATCTAATGGATATCTTAATAGATATTTATAGACTTCATAGAGAAACTTTTCACTGAACAGTTTTAACTCTCATTGAGTAACTGCTTTATTTTTAAGTATGAGAGCTGATCCAGATCTAAAATAGGGCATTGTAAGACAATGAATTTCTTTAAAATCCAGTATTACACAAAGACTCAATGGCTGGACTTGATCTTAAAGGTCTTCTCCAACCAAAACAATTCTATCCTTCTATAAGACTCCTTTTATTTCATTCATTGCATAATTCTTTTTCATTTTTTCTTTTCAGCCAGAGCACAAAGTTTCTAGCAGCTCGATACCAGCATCACACAAATAATCACATCCATAAAGATACACCTACATGAAGTTTCTCAATTATTTTTTCAACATTCCTCCCTAAATTTAAAGGATCTCTAATGAAGTCCATGCATAGAAAAGAAATGCTTCCAGCACTTCAGACTGCTTCCTAAACTGCTAAATTTCACATTGGTATGTATCAATGTATCAAAGTAATCCTGAGAGAAGTACTTTTGGATTTACACATGTAAATCCAAAAGCACTTCTCTCAGGATTACTTTTCTTTCACCCCAAAACTAGTCTAAAGCTGAATCACAATAAGCTAAAATGGACTTGAAACATTGAAAAGTTTCACCTGCAGTCAGGAATTTTATGCATTTTTGCCAGTGGAGAAGTATCAAGAATGCAATATATTGGCACCCTAGGTCAGGGAAGGAGTTGTTTTACCCTATAGCCTAAACAACTAGAACTAAAAGAGCTATATCTTAAATAAGCATAAAGTTGCTTTTTAATCTCCACTCACAAAACATAATGACATTTCCTGGTCAACAAAGTGCTGAGGACTTGTCCAGGGTTCTCTGTCTCTACTGAATTCCCAGCAGGGCAGACTGCAATGAGGTGATGGAGGAGGGTCACCTGCAACATATTCACCTCTGTACTGAATTCAGTCACTGAAACTGGTATTCAGGTCCACCCCTGAACACTCCTAAATGGTCCTGCTCTGGCAGGGGGATTGGACTTGATGATCTCAGGAGGTCCCTTCCAACCCCTAACATCCTGTGATCCTGTATGTCATGTTTTAACACTGATCTTCCTAGATCTTTACCTATGCAAAGGGGATTTTAACACAGCATTCAAACCACTCATAGCAAAGAAGTTTGTCTTTACCTCATCACTTTCAAGCTAGGAAAATGTAGGGGGGGAAAAATGACAATTTTCCTGAGAAATAAAAAGAAGTATTTCTTTAGATGCATTGTTAGTCACCAGGAAGATTCCAGGTAATTCTGATCACAAGAAAGGAAAAAAAAAAAAAAAAAAAAAAAAAAAGAAGAAAAAGTACCACATTTTTAAGTAGATGATTTCTTTCCAGCTGATCAGCCTTGATAGGACATCTGATTCAAAGCCTTGTGTCCAGCTATTACATTAGTTTGTAATAGCAAAATGTGTGCTTTCCACATGTTAAAAACTGGCTGCAATCAAAATCTAATTAGTATTCTATTTTACTAGTGGGAAAAGGAAGAGAAATGCACAGACATACATGGTGTTAGATATTAAGCCCCAAAAATATAATTAAAAAAAGAGATGTCTCCAGAAAACAGCCATTTATCTTTTTTCTTTTTTTGCCTTTTTTCTTCTCTCATCACCAACATCTTGTCTCCTGAAATATAGACATCACTAAAATCAAAACCACTTACCTTTTTCACATCATTACAGAATGGCTCAGATTAAATAAGAGCTCTGTACAGCTTCTCAAAAAGCTCAGCTATGTTTTCAAACCACCAGGGAGGGCTAGTTCTTCCTACTTAGACAATTATCAAATTGTTGCCTATGTGAGGCTTCCCTTCTATCAATCTCATTATTATTAAGCAGCCTAAATCACCTATGGATCTCATTACCATCCCTTTGAAAAAGGGTCACAAGGTGGCATCTGCAATTTACTTAAAAATTATCATTAAAAACAACCCTTTTAAAAGATATTTAAGGCTGCTTGAGTGGATTTCTGATATTAACAAACAGAACTCTCTGGGAACTTAGAAGTCTGCTGGGTTTGCTTTGGTTGTTGTGGGGTTTTTATTCTCTGCTTGTGTTGGAAGTAACAGGGGCAGCACCATCCGTCCTTTGCTGTCCCTGGTGGAACTCCTGAGGTTATTGGGTGGTTCACATTGTAAAAGGAAGCTAGGTCAAACCACTGAAGATGAAGTCCTTATTGAAAAGTTAATTAGTCACTGAAAATGCATGAGCATTAAGTATGGGGGGGGGGGGGGGGGGCTGAGAAGAAAGAAAGAAAGAAAAAAAAAAAAGGGCATTTTTTGCAGGATTTTCCTCTCAGCTGCTCCGTTGCCATCATTTCACTGTGAGATCAATTTTCCAGCCACAATGATGGTCTGAAGTAGGCAAGAAATAATTTTCCATCTGAATTAAAAAGTCTAAAATTCCCTTCCTTATTTCTTTTAAAGAAAAATAAAAATTAAAAATAAATAAAAAGGTTATCAGGACTTGTTTCCAAACCATGAATAAATACAGAAGAGAACAATCCTTGCTGCCCCTCTCCCACTCGCTTTTAAGTAGACCTCCCTGCAAAGCAAGATGCAGTTGCTTTTGTATTTTTGGTTTTTTATTTCCATATTACAGTTTTGCCCTGGAATATGGAAATAAAATAATTATTATGGCTTCCTTCCTCTGAGAAAATGGCACACTAAGTTTTATATTTAAAATTCAATTGGGAAAGAAACTGTGTTGTTTTTACCCAAAGACATGTAACTATGCATCTTTTTTTTTTTTTTTGGCTGCAAAAAGTAGTGAGAGAGACTTGTCAGACAAATATGCAAGGGCAGAACATACAAGATGAACAGAGCATTTCATAAGTTCGGAATATGGTTGCTCTGGATAAATATATGCTCTTAAATGTTTTCATTCCTGCCTCACATTAATTCCTCTTACTCCTGAAATGGCAGCGAGTATGATTCCCCTCTAAAAGAGCAGCTAAGATGATCCAGCTTTTCAGGCACAAACATGCTGAAGTCCAGCTGTGTGAACCAGTCCTAAAAACACAAAAATATGTTGTGGAATGTCCTTCTCTGGAGACCTTCAAGACCCATCTCAATGTGTTCTTGTGCGACCTGTGCTAGATTTTATGGTCCTGCCCTGGCAGGGGGGTTGGACTTGATGATCTTTGAAGGTCCCTTCCAACCCTTACCATCCTGTGAGCCTGTGATCCTACCAGCATTTTCATTTTTTATTATTTCTAACAGTATTTAAAGCCCATTTTCCATTTCCTCACTGGCTGTGAAGGAAGGGAAGGTAAATATTTCAGTGCATCTCACAGCAGACCATGCAATAGAGCTTTGTTTTGGGCCTTTGTACCTGAAGACTTGCAAAGGAGCTCAGGTTCTATGTCCTGCAACGACTCAACACTGCACCCAGTTCTGGAATCCCTATTACAAGAAGGATCTGGAGGTGCTGGAACATGTCCAAAGGGCCACAAGGATGATCAGAGGGCTGAAGCTTCTCTCCTATGAAGACAGACTGAAAGAGTTGGTGTTATTCAGTCTGGAGAAGAGAAGGCTCTGAGGAGACCTTATTGTGACCTTCCAGTATCTGAAGGTGGCTACAAGAAAGCTGGAGAGGGACTTTTTAGGGTGTCAGGGAGTGATAGGACCAGGGGGAATGGAACAAAAATAGAAATGGGTAGATTCAGGTTGGATATTAGGAAGAAACTCTTCTCCATGAGGGTGGTGAGACATTGGCAGAGGTTGCCCAGGGAGGTGGTGGAAGCCTCACCCCTGGAGGTTTTTTAAAACCAGGCTGAATGTGGCTGTGAGCAACCTGCTGTAGTGTGAGGTGTCCCTGCCCATGGCAGGGGGGTTGGAACTGGCTGAGCCTTGAGGTCCCTTCCAACCCTAACAATTCTCTGTCTCTATGATTCTAACACCTTCTTGCCACAGACAAGCCAAGGCCTGAAATGCTTCAGGCCAAACTACCAAACTCCACAATCACTTCCATGAAACAATGACCGTGCCTGTTTCAGAAACATATTTCTCCTAGACGTCATGGGACGTGCAGCAACATTTCATTAGCAAACCATTTATACATCGCGCTGTTTATGTTTACTCATCCAGCTCCACATCACAGCTCATCAGCGGAGGTCCTGTAATACAAACACCCATAAATACACAACACACCCCCGCTGTATATGTATCTATATTAGTATTTGTAAGAGCAGTCATATCTTTACATCTTCCAAAGGCCTCCTTTGTAGCTTTCTTGCCTTTTAAATTCAGCCATTCTTGAACGCAGTTTGCCTTTGAAATATGTCAGGATAATGCATTATTGAAGCACTCTACTGCTTCCCTTTTTTTTCTCTTTTTTTTTTTGAGACTGTACATAAAATGAGTCACATTCAACAAATTTCCATTTTGCTTAGTTGTGTTTTTTTTTTTTTCATAATTATTCCCCACTTCTATCACAGCCCCATCTTCAAGAGCTCTCTGGTTACGCCACTAAAATTAACCACACACTACAGGTCATGCCTCCAAGGGACTTGCCATCAAGAGGAACCCAAGGTAAAGGAAGAAAGCAAGAAAATAAAATCCTTCAGTTTTTTAATTTTTATTTCATTTTGAAATACACTATATAGGTAAAATGAAATTTACCTTTGTGAAATGAAATTTTAACCTATATTTATTTATATATCTATATAAAACTATACATATATGAAATTATATGTGTGATATATATATAATTATATATATGAAATTATATATTCTTATATAATTCCATATATATAAAACTATATATATAAAACCTATATAGTTTTATATATATAACTATATATATATGACATTATGTATGTTTTTTATATAATTCAATATATAGAAAACTACATATATAGTTATATATACAATATATATAAAATATATATAGTTATATATACAATATATATCGTTACATATATTATATATATAGTTATAAATATAAAACTACATATATATGACATTCTGCATGGTTTTTAATATAATTTTATATATATAACTGTATGCATAGTTTCATATAAAACTGCCTATTTATGAAATTATGTGTATGATTTTTAATACAATTTCGTATATATAAAACTATATAGTTTTATATATAAAACATATATGGTTTTACATATAAAATTATATATAATAGTTATATATAAAACTGCATATATGATTTTTAATACAATTTTTCTATATGTAGTTTTTTATATATAAATAAATACGGAGTAAAATTTCATTTCACAAAGATAAATTTCATTTCATTTCACAAATACAAAAAAAATATATTCATATAGTTTTGAAATGAAATTTATCTCTGTGAAATGAAATCCATATTTGTGAAATGAATTTTTATCTTTGTGAAATGAAATTCCTATTTGTGAAATTATTTTTTTCAGCTTTGTGACATGAAATTCCTCTTTGTGAAATTAAATTTCTATCTATAGATATTTAGATATATGTAAAAACAACTATAAACTAAATGTACATCAACTAAGGTGTAAAATTAAGTTCTGGACACATGAACTGGATATGAAGTTAAAAATAAAAGTTAATTTCATCACAAGTGTCAGAAACCTTTGGTTTATTTCTTGATGAATGGATTTTGAAACCTAGCAGGGATACTTTATGGGGGGTTTAAAACCTGTCCTAAAACTTCTGTCCTCAATTGGTATCTTTTTGTTCAAGAAGGAGTTAAGTCAAAAAAAGTTTGGCTTATTTCTTCATGAATACATTTTGCAACCTACCAAGGATAGTGTATGGGGGAATTTAAAACCTGTCCTAAAGCTTCTGACCTCAATTGGTACCATTTTGTTTAAGAAAGAATTAAGTCAGAAAAAGTTTGGGTTATTTCTTGATTAATAGAATTTGAAACCTACCAAGGATGGTGTATGGGTAATTTAAAACCTGTCCTAAAACTTCTGTCCTCAATTGGTTTCATTTTGTTCAAGAAGGAGTTAAGTCAGAAAGGTTTGGCTTATTTCTTCATGAATAGATTTTGAAACCTACCAGGGATAGTGTACGGGGGAATTTAAAACCTGTCCTAAAACTTCTGACCTTAATTGGTACTATTTTGTTCAGGAAGGAGTTAAGTCAGAAACATTTAGTTTATTTCTTGAAGAAGAGTTTTTGAAACCTACCAGGGATAGTTTATGGGGCAGTGGGGGAGATTTAAAACCTGTCTTAAAACTTCTGCCTTCAATTGGTATCGTTTTGTTCATGAAAGAGTTAAGCCTAACAAGCAGAAAGAAAGAAATTAACTAAAGTAAGGCCCTTGTGATACAATGACACTTGCTCTATGCTCTTACAGAGAAAAACACGATGATAAAACACCACGAAGAGGAGCGTTATGAATTTTATTAATGACTAGAAGACAGTGTGCAAAACATCAAAGGTCTGCAGAAAAGATTAATGACCCCGTGTGAGACTGTTTAATTACCTCCAGCTAATTAGATTCTTGACCAAATTTTTAATATCTGCATTCCTTCTAAAGCCTAATTGAGATTCCACATTATTTATCAATCTTTCAAAAAGCCCTTAGTGTGCTGCTTTTTTTTTTCTTTTTTCTTTTTTCCTTTTTTTTTTCCTTTTCTTCCCTTTGCACTTTGACTCCATTTATGGTCAATTATTAAATAAATAGCAAAGTAACTGTTCTCTCCAAACTGTATATGTGGAACACTTTATGCCTGTTTATTTTGACTAGGAGACTATCACTGGCATCTTTTTTTTCTCCATAATGAAGCACTCTAACTAATAAACTGACTGACTTCGCTGTAAACAACCTTGATAATATTTTTGTTATCAGGGGCTGTGCTCAGGAACTCCTCATGTGGTTTCTGTAAATTAGCCTTTGCTATTGCAAGTTAATCCTTATTTCAGTTTACCTTGGTCCAGTCCCAGGACAGGCTGCAGCGTTATCACGCAAACTGAAGGCAGCCCTTTGCTGCTTGATTGTTTTCCCCTGTTCATTTTGAAGTCCTTCAAGTGATATAAACCTCCACTCTTAAACAAACTTGCCTTTCTGGAAGGAAATTGAAGTCAGAAGGCATAGGACATGTGCCCAGAGAAAGGCAGTGAAGCTGGGGAGGGGTCTGGAGCACAAGCCCTATGAGGAGAGGCTGAGGGAGCTGGGGGTGTTTTAACTTGGAGAAGAGGAGGCTCAGGGGAGACCTCATTGCTCTCTACAACTACCTGAAGGGAGGCTGCAGCCAGGTGGAGATTGGTCTCCTCTCCCAGGCAAGCAGCAAGAGTACAAGAGCACACAGTCTCAAGCTGTGCAGGGGGAAGGAATTGAGTTCATCATCAGTAAGTTTGCAGATGACACTAAGTTAGGAGCAGGTGTTGATCTGCTGGAGGGTAGAAGGGCCTTGTAGAGGGACCTGGACAGGCTGGATGGGTGGGCAGAGGCCAGTAGGATGAGATTCAACAAGGCTAATTGGAGGGTTCTACACTTTGGCCACAACAACCCCAAGCAGTGTTACAGGCTGGGGACAGAGTGGCTGCAGAGCAGCCAGGCAGAAAGGGACTTGAGGGTGCTGGTTGGTAGTAGGCTGAACATGAGCCAGCAGTGTGCCCAGGTGGCCAAGAGAGCCAATGGCATCCTGGCCTGGATCACAAATAGTGTGGCCAGCAGGACAAGGGAGGTTATTCTTCCCCTGTACTCAGCACTGGTCAGGCCACACTTTGAGTATTGTGTCCAGTTCTGGGCTCCTCAATTCAAGAGAGATGTTGGGGGACTGGAATGTGTCCAGAGAAGGGCAACAAAGCTGGGGAGGGGTCTGGAACACAAGCCCTGTGAGGAGAGGCTGAGGGAGGTCTGGGTGATTAGCCTGGAGAAGAGGAGACTCAGGGGAGACCTCATTGCTGTCTACAACTACCTGAGGGGAGGTTGTAGCCAGGTGGGGGTTGGTCTCTTCTCCCAGGCAACCAGTGACAGAACAAGAGGACACAGTCTCAAGCTGTACCAGGGGAGGTATAGGCTGGATGTTAAGAGGAAGTTCTTCACAGAGAGATTGCCCATTGGAATGTGCTGTCCAGGGAGGTGGTGGAGTCACCATCCCTGGAAATGTTCAAGAGAAGCCTGGATGAGGCACTTAGTGCCATGGTCTGGTTGATTGGATAGGGCTGGGTGATAGGTTGGACTGGATGATCTTGGAGGTCTCTTCCAACATGGTTGATTCTATGATTCTAAGTTTAGGCTTGATCTTAGAAAGAAGTTCTTCACAGAAAGAGAGATTGGCCATTGGAATGGGCTGCCCAGGGAGGTCGTGGGGTCGACATTCCCAGAGGTGTTTAAAATAAGACTGGATGAGGCATTTAGTGCCATGGTCTAGTTGATTAGGCAGGGTTGGGTGATTGGTTGGACTTGATGACCTTGGAGGTCTCTTCCAACCTGGCTGATTCTTTAATTCTGTGACACATAGAATAACTACTGTTTTAATACACCTTTACCTCTCCCTTTATCCCCAATTCGACACTGGGATGAAAAGAGAAGTCCATCTAAAGACTGGACTGAAAAAGTGTTATCATTTCACTTAGGTGAATAATTCAGGAATTTTAAGGTATGTGATGGGGACCACATTTTTGGTGTAAAGTTTGATAAACAAGGCACTTGCCAGTTCAGAGGAAGCAGAAGCTCCTCAGTCTCTGTGGTTTAGCCATAAATCAACCATTTGCTTTGAAAATCTTTTTGTCATTCTGGATACAAATAAGAAAAACGAAGTTTGGGAAATCATATTTGTAATGCCTGCATGAAAGAAAACACTTTGGGAGGAAGTATTCTGGAATTTCGTATAGATTTTCTTTAAATTATCCACTAGGGCTTAGCTCACAAAATCATATACAGAAATATATGGGATAGCTTGAAGAAAACGTTTATGTTTTTTTTATATATTTTATATAAAATTTAAATATATATTCTATATATTGTATTTAATTATATTATTATATTTTATTGAATTATATTATTATATATTATATATTGAATATATTTTATATCTTGTAATACATCTATGATATATTGCATTATATTATATTACATGACATTACATATAGCTATAATATATATTTATATTACTGGTTTTTTATACATATATAAAACAAATTTCAGTAAGTTTTATGTTATTGGTGTCAAATATAGTTAGCTTGCATAAAATTGTATAGAACATTGTTAGTCCAACTGAAATAGGATTTCTTTCTGTATAAGCAGGCAGAAGTGTCTCTGTCTACAGACAGACATTGATAAACTACTATGTGGACGATCAGGAATACATGTCAAGGTGACAGAGCTTTGAGGGAGGGATCACTTTTGTCATGATTATGCTTGCAACAGGCCTTGCCCAATGAGATTCAGAACATCTGTGCACTGCCACAAAACACATCATTTAGTAATGTTTAAAAATATATGGCAAAACAGCAAACAATGCAAATCAATACAGAGGTGGAATGAAGCAGGCTTTAGAGAAATGTCATAGATTATGCTTCATTTCTGGAGAGAGAAGAGAACATTGGGTTACTTACAAAACCATTCACAGAATGGTAGGGATTGGAAGGGGCCTCTGGAGACCATCTAGTCCAACCCATCCTCACCAGAGTAGGTTCACCTAGAGAAGGTTGCACAGGATGGCATCCAGGTGAGCTCTGAAGGACTCCAGAGACGAAGACTCCACTACCTCTCTGGGCAGCCTGTTGCACTGTTCCACCACCCCTAAAGTAAAGAAGATCCTCATCATGTTTATGAGAGCTTCCTGTGTCCAGGTTTGTGCCTGTTATTTCCTGACCTGTCAGTGGGCACCACTGAAAAGAGTGTAGCCCCATCCTCCTGATACTGACCATTCAAAGTCCTCCACTCACTTGAATACAGCAATGGATTTATTTGGGTTGCAGCAGTCATAAGTACTTGGTCTTGAGCTTCAAGTACCTGAACCCTTTGCATTGAGATATTTTTTGTTTGTTTCAATTGGTGGAAGAGTGCTTCATACCCATTGAATAATTTATCCTTTAAGCTATGGATAATAATAATAATAATACCATAGCATCACAGGTTACAAGAGTCCTTTAAGATCATCAAGTCCAACCATTAAGCCAGCATAGCCAAATCCACACCTAAACTTGTGGAACGTCTTCCTTCTGAGAAAAGGCTGAGGGAACTGGGTCTCTTCAGCTTGGAGAAGAGAAGACTGAGGGGTGACCTCGTTTACATTACAAAGATATGAAGGGTGAGTGTCAGAAGGACAGAGCCAGGCTCTGCTAAATGATGCCCAATGATAGGACAAAGGGCAACAGGTGCAAGCTGGAGCAGAGGAGGTTCTATGGGAGCAGAAAGAAAAACTTTCTCTGTGAGGATGACAGAGCCCTGGAACAGGCTGCCCAGAGAGGTTGTGGAGTCTCCTTCTCTGGAAACATTCAAAACCCACCTGGATATGTTCCTGTGTGACCCGCTCTAGGTGATGCTGCTCTGGCAGGGGCTGGACTGGATGATCTTTGGAGGTCCCTTCCAACTGCTAGCATTCTGTGAAACCATGTCTCTCAGCACCACATCTATCCATCTCTTAAATCCCTCCAGGGATGGGTACTCTACCACTGTCTTGGAATATCTTTTGTATAATATCAGTGCACTATAACTGAGGATCGTTTCTTTTTTATATCAGGTACTTTGTCAAGAAGAATTTAGATAAAAACAGGCTCTGTTTGACAGAGCTCCCACATTTTGCAAAGCTGAGGTTACATTGGATGGATTCCCATGGAAAAATAAGTGAGATTTCTCCTGTCTCACCCTCCAGCCTACCCTTATTTCTGCCACCCAGCTGTCAGGTTCAGCAGAGTCAGTGGTTTCTCTCTTACAGGACTGTACCTACCTGTCTGGAGACTCTGGGTGCCTTTTACATCTGATCTAGGACGGCAGCCCCAAATGCCTGACAGGTAACTGATGCTCCTTGGTTTCCAGAAGACCATAATGAATATTGGTACTGAAATAACTGCTCTAGACAGACAAGCTGGTAATGGGATTAATTCAAATGGCAATTCAGGGCTGGTTTAATCAAATGCTGCATGGGTGTGCTATAGATCAAGTATTTAAGCCTGGTGTTAGAGCCTCTCTCTTTTAGTCCTCTGCCCTGCCTATTACCAGGCACCCTCCAGCCCCAAACATTTCTCTTGTCCCAGTTTTTCAGTACTCCATCACTTTCCACCTGTATGGATGCTGCTCATAAAATAACAACAGTTAAATCCCCCAATAAAAACAGGTAGGAAAAAAAACAATCCTCAAACCCCCAACCATATCAACAAATCAAATAAAGCCAACCAGAATCTTTTTCAGGCTTGGGTCAAGTAGGAAAAAAAAATCTGAGAAAGCAAATTTGGACAGTTGTACAGAACCTAGAAGACCTAGTGCTGGGTTATGGGAAAGGATGAAGCTGTACCAGCATTTACTTCAAAAAAAATTGATTAGCACAGTCTTGCTTCTGTGGCCTTTGAGAACTCAATAATGGCTTTGTCTCCGACACCACTCTGCTCCTGCAGCTAGGAAAGATGGTCAGGGACTGGTAGCTACCTCCCTTGTGCTGATCAGTGATGTTCAGCACGTGGATGTCAGATGGACAAAAGCAGGATTTCTGCTTCCTTGGGAGTATTTATTCCCAATATTCTTCTCTAAGAATCTTTATTCTGTCTTGTAGGAGATATTTAAAGCAACAGAATAATTGAAGCTGAATAAATACACTGAAACCATATCACAAGACAAATTTTGTTGCTTGAAGTTTTGTTTCCTTGCCTTTAAAACTAATTTTATTTGCCCTCAACTGCTACATTAGTGTTTCCCATTAGACCAATATCTTCTTGTATATTTGGAACTCTTTCATATCTGCAACTCTTTCATACATCTTCCTACACCAAGCCTGCCCAAAACCCAAGATCACTTCTAACTTAAAACCCTCCTAAAAATCCGAAGTACCCTATTAATTTTCAAATTGCTCTACATCATGTCTGCTTTGAATCTCGACTATAAAATGGACATCTGCAGCCTTACAGCTACCCAGTTTTGTTTTTTTTTTTTTGGGGGGGGGGGCTGTTTATGTTTGTTTGTTTTCTTTTTCAGATTTCAGACATCAAGTTTTTCTCTCCCTTTCCTTTATCTTTGGAAGAGAATAATACTCTGGGAGGAAAATAACAGAGCAATTCATCACAGGGTTTTATGGTGAGCCTCCCTCTATTGAAAACCTTTTAGATATGTCTCAGGACTAAATATATTTTATGTCTACCAATTGGTAGCACATAGTCCAGCCCATTAACCCCATTGACCTCAATAAATTATGACTTCCTAGTAAGAGAGGTGTCACTAGGAGATGGACACAGCACCAAAGGAGTGCTGAGGGTTAGGGACACTCCCCAAGATTTTTACAAGAGGACTTCTGATGTGAGACTTCTGTCTCACAAGCACTTCTTACCAGAAGGCGTACACAAATGTTTTTAAAGCTTTTGGTGCTTTTAGAAATCTGTCTTTACCCTCAGCAGCAAAAAAAAAAAAAAAAAGGCACTGCTTGTAGCTTTATCATCCCCTGTCACATTATCCATAGACCAACAAAGAGAGGGTGCAACACCAGCACAGCCCTCCTCTCCACGACTATCTGAAAGGAGAACAAGTCTGATGAAGAACAGCTGAAGGAATTGGGGTTGTTCAGCCTGGAGAAAAGGAGGCTGAGGGGAGACTCATTGCTCTCTAAGAGAGATTGGAGTGAGGTGGGTGTTGGTCCCTTCTCTCATGTAACTAGCAACGGGACAAGAGGAAAGGGCCTGAAGTGGCACCAAGGGAGGTTTAGGTTGGATATTAGGAAAAAATTTCTCTCCTGAAGGAGCAGTCAGGGAGTGCAGGCTGCCCAGGGAAGTGGTGGAGTCACCAACACTGGAGGTGTTCAAAGATGTGCAGATATGGCACTTTGGGACATGATTTAGTAGTCATGGTGGTCTTGTGTTAACAGTGGAAGTTGATGAGCTTAGAGGTCTTTTCCAACCTTAATGATTCTCTGACTTTCACCAAGGCAAACATTCATCCTGCTGTGAGGTTGCACAGAGATCACAGAATCAACCAGCTTGGAAAAGACCTCAGAGATCATCAAGTCCAACCAATTACCTAATACCTAACACCTCCTGACAACTAAACCATGGCTCCAAGTGCCGCATCCAATCTTTTTTTGAACACCTGCAGGGGTGGTAACTCTACCTCCCTGGGCAGCACATCCCAATGGCCAATTACTCTTTCTGTGAAGAACTTCCTCCTCACCTCAAGCCTAAACTTCCCCTGGCACAGCTTGAGACTGTGTCCTCTTGTCTGCCACTGGTACTTCCCTTTGCTCTCACCAGCATTTCTACACAGCAATACTCTCACCTTAGGTCTAACCAACCCAGTCCTGGATAGTGACTGTTAGTTATGTTCCACCACCTTCCACCTTCTCTTTGATGTTTCTGAAGGGATGATATTAAAAGAAACTTGTTGAGTGAAAGACAAAAAAGCCAAACCTCTATTTAATGAAAAGTTAGGACTGACTCAGCACAGCAGTGTACTTTGGCAGCCCTGCTGATTGTTAGGACAGATTTGGGAACTGAAGGTCTATTGTTTCTTCCACTCTCATGGACTCTCAAGCACTAACAAACAAATTGGCTGTCAAAGCCTTTTCACTTGTGCTAGTGTGGCTGAAGTACATTAATCTTTCAAAGGGTCACTGTTCCCTGAGTGACTGACCATAAATACACACAAATACCCAAAAAAAAGGGCTCTGAATATCCCATGTCCCAAGCACTTCCACTTCCACATATATTTGCTACTTTGCCATTCAGATATCAAACCATCTGAGTGATGTGATGAAGCAGTAACCCCTCCCAGCTATTGTTCTTCAGCATGGAAATAACTCAGGAGGAGTCTGGAGAAGAAAAGACTGAGAGGGGATTTAATAAATGTTTATAAATGTCTGAGGGCTGAGTGTCAAGGAGAAGGGGGGACAGGCTCTTCTCCATTGCACTCTGTGATAGGACAAGGGGCAATGGGTATAAACTCCAGCACAGGAGGTTCCACCTCAACATGAGGAGCAACTTCTTCACTGTGAGGGTTACAGAGCACTGGAACAGGCTGCCCAGAGAGGTTGTGGAGTCTCCTTCTCTGGAGACTTTCCAGACCCATCTGGATGTGTTCCTGTGTGACCTGTGCTGGATTCTCCTCTGGCAGGGGGGTTGGAATGGATGACCTTCAAAGGTCCCTTCCAACACCTAACATCCTGTGATTCTTTACAGGCAGTCCATCACAATTAACTGCTCTTGAGATATTTTCCAAGTCCCAAGTTCAAGTGATATTTCTTGACACAAAATTAGAGCTTGGTCTCTATATACACTCTGCGTTTCAGAGCATCTCTATTACTAGGGCAGCCAGGCTTTTGTTGGGGACAAGAAATTTGGTTACGAAGGGCAGGTCACTTGTCATCCAAAACGAGGTGGCACCTTCCTAGGTAACAGAGAAGTCCCCCCCGACTTCACCTAATTCTGGTTTCATTTCTGATGTGGTTAGATCTTGTATTCCCTGCCCCATTTACACAGCCTAGAGCTGAGGTAATCCCAATTGTATCTGGGCACTTCTCTGTAGGAGAGCAGCAGCAGTTTATACTGAGGCAAACAAGACTTGTGCTTTGGAAAAAGATGTGATTCTTCTTTTGATGCTTGCTGCAATGCTTTTTCATACATTTAAACCATTTCTCTCTTACAGCATCACAAAACTGGTATTATTGAATGCTGGATCCTGTACTGGTTGTGCATCTATACAAATCCATAGTGGGGTTTCAGCTCCTGAGGATTTGTTTGACAGCAATTGTTTTTGTTTGCTTGAGCACTATTAACTGAAACTTTTTCGGTCTTTAACCAGACACAATAACCTAAGTGCAGCTAAATATTTGTTTGTTCTACTTAAAAGAGATGTGTATCTCAAATGAATTATACAGAAGCACAGAATGTTAGGGGTTGAGAAGCACCTCTGGAGAGCATCTAGTCCAACTCCCTACTAAAGCAAGGCTACCCACAGCACTGTGCCCAGGATCACAATATCCAGGTGGATTTGGAATCTCCAGTGGAGACTCCACAACCTCTCTGGGCAGCCTGTTCCAGGGCTCCAGCATCCTCACATAAAGAAATCTTTCCCCATGTTCAGGTGGAACCTCCTGGATTCCTGTTTCTCTGTCCTGTCACTGGACACCACTGCGAGTCTGGCTCTATCCTCCTGCCCTCCACCCTTTAGCTATTGATAGGGTTGGTAAGACCCCCAGTTACCTTTTCATGATCCACTGGATCACAGCTTGAGATCAAGATAGAGGCTACTCATTGTATTTACACAATGTAACATCTCTCAGATAGTAAGTATTGGACTAGAAATGCTGCACCAAATCAATAACAACAAAACTAGAGGGTGATCTTGACTTGGAATCTGAAAATTGCCTTTGCCCCAGCTGAGGGGGAGCTAGCCACTGCCATCCATGCTGCCTGCAATGCTGGAGATGCCTCTTGCAGTGATTAAACAGCCTACTGGAAGACAAATACATGCACCTACCTGTAAATGTGATCAAAATATCTTGTGTGACTTACAGGGAGAACTTACAGCCATATTTCATATTTCTTCTTCCTGGCCTCTCGAGGAAGTTATGGGGAAGCAAGACTTGGACAGCAGAAGCAGCATGGTGTTCTCACCAATCCACTTGAGCTAGCAAAGCTCCATCACTACTGCAATTTCTTCACTTTTCATCTATTTATCACAAAGCATTTAACTAAAACTTCCTCTCTACAGACCTGCAAGATATTTAAAATACAGTGTCTATAGCTGCCGTGACAAACCTCCCCTCTCTATCCCATCCCCCTAGGAAAGCCTTCTGCCAACTTCAATGTTCTCACTCCAAGCCCAGGAGAAGAGAAAGTTTCCTGCACAAGCCCTTGGTTCAATAAAACATTTGCTGGTTGCAAAACATGTGGTTATATTGGGCTTTGTTAAGCAGTCTCCTAATAAAGGGCAATGCATGCTTAGCCTTCACAGTAACTCAGATGTGACACAAATAATCCAGCAAATAATTACAGCGACCTTTCCCTCACCTCAAATTTAAACAAAGGTTAAGCTGCCCTTTAGGAAAGTAAATATTTTCTGTGGTCAAATAAGTGTAGACACCTTTAGAAACAAGGATACATTGCCAAGCTAAACTAAGCTGGAAACAGGCACAATGAATTAATTTCCCAACCAGAAAAGATGCTGAAGGGTCAGGGATCCCAGCATCACAGCCAGTCCCTTACCTTACAAAACTCCCAGGCTGCTGTCCATATGTTTCCGAAGAACTGTTGCTTGAAATTTCTGTCCAGCCACAGCAGATAGGAAAGAGAAATATTAAAAATAAGAAAGTGCAGAATCTCCTTGCCCCCTGGAAGTCTGATAAACAATTTATGTTCAATTTCATACAACGGAATGAATCCGAGGACCTTTAAGTAATTAAGAAACAGACACCGAGGCTTAAAAAATAAACTTAACAGAAAATCTCACATAGTGGCCAGGAAATGGCTCCTAGGTTTTATTTAGTTCTCACAGTCCAAGGTTTAGCTGTTAGCTAGATAAGAGCCAGGTGTGTTTTACACATCTAACTTGTTTAGTCTGAAGCTAATTCAAACAGCGCTTTTTAAATGACAAGTCTGCAACTCACCCCTAAAATCTTCATCCAGGATGAATGGGCATCAGGCTCTCTGAATGAGGAGGCTCACCTTTGGAGAAGGAAATTCTCACTTATTTCTGCTGTGCTTGGTTTTGAGTTGGGTGGTCAGGCATTGTTCTGTTAGCTGGGTTAAGATGTTCAAACCAAGAGTTGTTTCTTGCCTGATGCAGACTCTCATCACAAAAGCAAAAGGAAAAACTGGGAGAGTTTAAGGCCAAATAACGTTCTTTGATCACTTGTCCAGTGAACAGATAAGAAATGCTCAAAGATATCTGATTTTCTATTTTGACATGAACCCCCTCTCAACAGGCAGCTGAGTGTGCCAAGCGAGCTAGAAGCTGTGTTGGGAGGAGATTCAGTCACCTCCAGAGCTCCACTGGGAAGAGGGTCAAGGCATCACATTGGCAAAGGTAGGTAGAGGCTATACAAAGCAAGCACAGATGTTAAAATTGTAGAAACACAGAATGCACTGGGTTAGAAGACACCTCTAGAAATCACCCAGTCCAAACCCCCCTGCAGCAAGCAGGGACATCCCCCACTACATCAAGGTGCTCAGAATCCTGCCAAGCCTAACCATCAATGTCTCCAGGAATGGGACTTCTACCACCTGCCTGGACAACCTGTTTCAGTGTTCCATCATCCTCCCAGTAAAGAACTTCTTCCTCATCTACCCATCTCTAGTGTAAAACCATCCTCTCTTGTCCTAATGCTGTTACAAGACTTGGCAAACAGCTCCAGCTTTGTTTTTTAATGTTTTCACCTTCAACCACCTCTGGCAATCAAAAGAATTGCAAAATATTGCGTTGATAATTACTTTATACATGAAATAAACAATGGGGGGATTCATGGCAGTAACATTCATAATGCTCTAATGCAGGGCAAACCATACGAAGTACATCAGATCCATCCTGACCATTATGGTGTTGACTTACCTGACTTTCAGACACTGACTGAAACTTTCAGTCCTAACCTGTTCCAGTGTTCCCTCACCCTCCCAGTCCCTCTGACTGAGACTTTCAGTCCTAGTGGTAACATTCAACTTAAACTACAACTTCATTCTGGAAAGTATTCATCATGTCCTTCTCTGCTTTACTAAGAAAACAGTCAATGAATTCACACCCTGCTACTCATCCATGAGCAAGTTGTGCCCCTGAATTTTAACTTGCTGTGCCTTAAACTGTTAGCTGTATATCTGCTTTATGGGATGCTCCTACACAAATTGGCAGTCCATCAATTTCTTGTCCATACATTTCTTTGAAAGCTGTATTCCAATTAGAGCTTAGGTTAGTACTATTCAGTCACCATAAAACAGACATAAAATAATTATAACTCATTTAGTGAAATTAGAAAAAGAGCAATTATTAGACTCCCATTGTGAGGGTTTGCTGTGAGGGACAGATAATCTATCTGCAAGATGTACTTCAGGAACCCCATTCTGAAAGAAATAAACAAAATAAATTACTGTTGGGTTTGAGCAAACTTAGCCCAATAAACCAAAGTTCAACAAACATAAAGGATGTGTGGAAGGGAAGCAAAAGTTCTACTGCAAGAAGAGAGATAGAAATATTTAGAAGATGTTTTCCTGAGGTTACCTATCAGGATATTGTGAAGCCAGACTTGTTAATGCTTGCAAGGCACAAAACACAGCAGTGATGAAAGCACAAACCTATAAACCCCTTACGACTACACGTTGAGGACGTGCACAGCTTGAGCAGGAGGGAGTGGACTCACTGATGTTGACGGTCACCTCAGCACACTGAGTGCAGGACTGCTGGTAGCTTTAATCAAGCTTTTATAGATCAGGAAACCTGGTTTGGAAATTGCCTCTTTCCTCAAGCTGCTGGTATGCTGAGATGTTCAGTTATATGGGAAGGATTTACTTCTTGCTGGAACACACCTCCCTGGCTGAATCACAGCTCAGGACAATACTGAGCAGACTATTTGCTCACTCTTAGCTTCTTGGATTGGGGACTAGGATAGCATCTTCCTGATGAATCAGCAACTAAAACAATGCCTCTTCCTGATGGGCTATTGTCCAGCTGCTGGCACAGATGTAAATCCCTCCATATCTGCATTTCCAAGCCTTACCAGGACAGAACCTTCTTCAGATAAGAGATTTCCTGCTCCATGACCTCAAATATGACATCTCTGCATTTCTGAATTGTGACTTTTCTTTTTAGACCTTTGGTCATGTATGGTTTTTTGTTTGTTTGCCGTAATCATTTCCCTCAAATGCTTTTGAATTTCTTCTTTTTTCCTATAGAATTATTTCCCTCAAATGCTTTTAAATTTATTCTTTTTTCCTGTAGAATTATTTCTCTCAAATGCTTTTGAATTTCTTCGTTTTTCCTATAGAATTATTTCTCTCAAATGCTTTTGAATTTATTCTTTCTTGAGAATAATTTCTTAAAAACTTTTGATTTTTTTTTTCTTTCTTTAGAATAATTTCTCTAGGATGTTTTTGAACTTAGAAAGAATTCTCTATCTTCTTATTTAATTTATATTTCCTAATAACACACAAAAAAACCCCACTCCACTACATATAAATGAGTTTTTTTTCCTAAATGCAGGTATAACTGTCAAGACTACTGTATGTTCATGTGAAACCTCATTTATCAGTTTACATTGAAACATAATTTCTCGTTAAATGAACCCAAAGAAGCAGGAATCTGATGAGAGAAATTCATCACTACCCACATTTGCACAAGTGGAAAGGGTTATGTGATGCTTCCTGTTGAAACAGCCTAAATGCACTGCTTTAACAGTAGAAAATAGGGTAGGGGAATGACCTGACTTCATCACCAATTTTACTTTCCAAGCAACTAGTAAATTCTCCTATGCTTCCTGTTAAAACAAAGGACAAGTTCAGAGAGCTCTGACAGTTGTGAAAGACGGGGGGGAGGGGGGGAAATAAATAAATGAATGACATTCTCCAGAGAATATTTTTCTGTCACTGATGCAGTTTACATATTTCTCTGTTTTTACTGCATTTTTCTTCTTCTGATCACCAGGGATCGTGTGTGAGTTTGGGGTCAGTAGGGCTATGTCTAGTGCCAGACAGATTCTGCTGCAGTCAGATTTTTATGATGACAGTATGAAATTTTTGGAATGCACTGTGAGTTGTGTGCCTATTGTTAGACTGTCACTAAAAAAAAAGGGAAAAAAATATATAATCTCTCCCCTTTCTCTTACTGTGGTCAAGCCCTTGATTTTAAATTCTATAAAATACAACAGGATTTTTTTAGAAGGAAAAAATAGCAACTAAGTTGAATAATTAGTACTCCAAAAATATATTGCAACTGATTTGTTGTTTTTTTGTTTTTTTTTTTTTGCCATTTCCATCAAAAGAGAGTGAATGAAAGAAAAAAAAAAAAGATTGTTTCAGCATTAAGACACAGGGAAAATATAACTGGGAAAAAACAAACAAAAAAGATGGCAAATGAAGAATGTGACCTTTTCCTTTAATTCTTTCCTTCCTTTGGTCTCTCTCCCCTTTCTTTTCAGTGTTTCAATCTCTTCTCCTCCTCCTTAGGGAACAGTGCTTGAACCTGCATTTGTGAATTATAAGCTCTCTGCACTGTACATAACAGTTGTTAAGGATCAACTGATTAACCATTTTATAGAAGATTTAGAGGACTCATTCCCATTTTTACAACTCCATGTGGTTTTTAAATATTGGAATGTTTTCAACCAATATGTTTTCTGCCTCCCAGCTGTAAAACAATACCTATTGGCTTGGGGGGAGGGAATTTATTTTTATACAACTTTGTTACTTTTTTTATTTCTTTCCATGCTACTAACAGTTATCTTCTGGGAAAGAATGAAAACCAAAAGCTCAAGATGAAATACTCTGCTCTCCAAGTCTTTGCTCCCTCTCTTAGGTCAGTGAATTAAAACAGGGCAAAGAGCAGGTCTCCCAGTATGCACTGAATGACCTAGAAAAAGACAGATAGGGGATTCCTGAATTCCCTTGGTTGGTTTAGTAAGACCTTTCTATTCCTCCTCATATTTAACATCCTGTTTACTTTTAAATGTATTTAATATCCTGGGCATTTCCACCTCCTTTGGAGAAGAGGAGGCTGAGGGGGACTTTATTGGTCTCCAAAACTGCCTGAAAGGGTCAATCTCTTCTCCCTGGTATCAAGTGATAGGACAAAAAGTGGCCTTAAACTGCAGCAGGGGAAGTTTGGATTGGAGATTAGGGAAAATGTTTTACTGAAAGAGTGGTCAAGCCCTGAAAGAGGCTACCCAGGGAGGCAGTGGAGTGACCATCAGTGGAGGTATTCAAAAAGATATACATGTGTGTCGGTGTGAGCTGAAATTCCCCCCCCCCCACCAAGTAACCAGGCTAGCTCAGTCTGGAAGCAAATGAAAAGCTGTATTTACAAGCAAAGTCTAAAATCTACAATGAAATGCAATGAATATGTACAAATATACAAAATTCACAACATTTACAAATATATACAATCAACAGAAAAGCACAACCGATCTCCCTTTGCTTCCCCCCAAGGGGACCCTCCCAAAGGGGGCCTCCCTCTCCTGGGAGCTTCCCTCCCAGACCCCCCTGGACAGAGAAGCAGAGTTAGTTAAGCAGAAAGATGTTAACTTAGCTGCCAAGGTCAGTACGTGTTATCTTCAGCCAGAAGAGAAGAAGAAACAGCAGCCAGACAGCCCAGCAACTGCCCCCACTGCCGAACGCAGAATGTGCAGAGTGCCCACTTTGTTTTGGGTAATAGTTCTTAAACATTTCTATCTATCCAATGGAAGTGTTTAGAACAATCGTTATTTTGCTTTCTTACACCCAATAGTGACTTATTTACATTCTTTCACTTTCTCTGTTTTGAACTTTGCAAGGAAAAATTAAAAAGACAGTTTCAAACCATCACAGTCCACCCCTTCTAAACAATTCCATTGGCTGCTACTATCATTTATCTAATCTAAAATAATATCTACAACACTAGGTGAATAAAGACCATAGTCCATTCCGGCTATCTCAGATGTAGATGATTCAAAAGAGTCAAATCACAGGAAAAACAGCAAACAGCTTGTTTCCTCGCAGATGGAGCGAAGAAAGGAACAGGGACTCTCAGGTGACTCAGGGCTCTCAGGGTTCGTGCACCGTAGATCTCATGAACTCTCCTCTTGGGCGCGATGCTGTATCTGCGCAACACTCTGAATTTAACCTCTCTCAGCCAAAGTTAGATTTCTTTATGGAATACACTGAATTTCACCATTTTCTTGCATCACCCAATAGGTGTGACCAGGACCTTCAGCAGAATCCACCCCTTGGACAGGTTTGGCCTCTCCTGAAGGAGAAAATACCCAAACAGTTTTGCCTAACAGATTCTTTTCTCTGATAACAGGAACTCTATCACCTTCCTCCTTTCGCAACAAATCTGATTGGGCAGGTCCAGCTCGATTCACTGAACCTCTACTATTCACCAACCAGGTTGCTTGTGCTAAATGTTTCTCCCAGTTTTTCAAAGATCCACCCCCCATGGCTTTGAGAGTGGTTTTCAGCAAACCGTTGTAGCGTTCGATCTTCCCTGCAGCTGGTGCATAGTAGGGAATGTGGAATATCCACTCGATGCCGTGCTCTTTGGCCCAGTTTTTTACAAGATTGTTCTTGAAATGAGTTCCGTTGTCTGACTCAATTCTCTCTGGAGTTCCATGTCTCCACAGGATTTGTCTTTCCAGACCAAGAATGGTGTTACGTGCAGTTGCATGAGGAACTGGATAAGTTTCCAGCCATCCAGTGCTTGCCTCTACCATAGTCAGCACATACTGCTTACCAGATGGAGAACGAGGTAGAGTGATGGAGTCAATCTGCCAGGCTTCACCATACTTGTACTTGGACCATCGGTCACCGTACCACAAGGGCTTGATCCGCTTTGCCTGCTTAATAGCAGCACAAATGTCACAGTCATGGATGACTTGTGTGATAGCATCCATGGAAATGTCAATGGATCTGTCACGAGCCCATCGGTAGGTTGCATCTCTGCCTTGATGTCCTGACGAGTCATGGGCCCACCGAGCTAAGAACAGCTCACCTCGGTGTTTCCAGTCAAGATCAGGATCAGAGTTTGTGTCCACCTGGGAAACTCTTGCAGCTAGATCTGCCTGATGGTTGTGTTGTTGTTCCTCTGTAGCTTTGCTCTTAGGAATGTGAGCATCGATGTGTCTCACTCTCACTGGGATTCTCTCAATGCGAGCAGCAATGTCTTGCCACAGATCTGCAGCCCAGATTGGCTTTCCTTTCCTCTGCCAGCCATTCTTCTTCCAGTCTTTCAGCCAACCCCACAAGGCATTGGCTACCATCCACGAGTCGGTGTAGAGATAAAGCTTTGGCCATCTCTCACGTTCAGCTACGTTAAGAGCTAGCTGGACAGCTTTTACCTCTGCAAATTGACTGGATTCTCCTTCTCCATCTCTCGCTTCTGCAACTCTGCGCGTTGGGCTCCACACTGCAGATTTCCATCTCCGCTTGTTCCCAACAAGACGACAGGAACCGTCTGTGAACAAAGCATATCTCTTTTCATCATCAGACAGATCACTGTAAGGAGGAGCTTCCTCAGCACGAGTTACTCTCTCCTCTGGAGGTTTAGCACAGCTTGTGCCTTCTGGCCAGTTTGTGATCACCTCCACCAAACCAGGCCTTTCGAGATTTCCCATTCGAGCTCTCTGTGTTATCAGAGCCATCCACTTAGACCAGGTAGCATCTGTTGCATGATGTGGTGAAGAACCTTTGCCTTTGAACATCCAATTCAGAACTGGCAATCTAGGAGCTAGAAGAAGTTGTGACTCAGTTCCAATCACTTCAGAAGCAGCTTTCACTCCTTCATAAGCAGCTAAAATCTCTTTCTCTGTCGGAGTGTAGTTTGCCTCTGAGCCTCTGTAGACACGACCCCAGAAACCAAGAGGACGTCCTCGTGTCTCCCCTGGAGCTCTTTGCCATAAGCACCAGGTTGGACCATTGTCACTCGCGGCCGTGTACAGAATGTTCTTAATGTCTGGACCAGTTCGGACAGGTCCCAGACCCATCGCTTGGACTACCTCTCGCTTGATCTGGTCAAAGGCTGCTTGTTGCTCAGGACCCCATTGGAAACTGTTTCTCTTTCGAGTCACATCATAGAGAGGTTTCACAATCTGACTGTATCCAGGAATGTGCAGTCTCCAAAATCCCACTATGCCTAAGAAACGCAGAGTTTCTTTCTTGTTGATGGGATTTGCCATGGTGGAGACTCTGTTTATCACATCCATTGGGATGTGACGGCGACCATCTTGCCACCGCACTCCCAGAAACTGGATTTCCCTGGCAGGTCCTTTCACCTTGTCTCGCTTGATAGCGAAACCAGCTTGCAAGAGAATGTCAATGATTTTGTTACCTTTCTCGAAGACTTCTTCAGCAGTCTCACCCCAGACGATGATGTCATCGATGAACTGAATGTGTTCTGGAGCTCCACCTTTCTCCAAAGCATCATGGATCACTGCATGGCAGATGGTTGAACTGTGAATCCACCCCTGGGGCAAACGATTGAATGTGTACTGAATGCCTCTCCAGGTGAAAGCAAACTGAGGCCTGCATTCCTCTGCTATGGGAATAGAGAAGAAAGCATTAGCAATGTCTATGGTAGCATACCATTTGGCCTGCTTGGATTCCAGCTCATATTGGAGTTCCATCATGTCTGGTACAGCTGCACTCATGGGTGGAGTTACTTCATTCAAGGCACGGAAATCAACTGTCAGACGCCACTCTCCATTCTGCTTTCTCACAGGCCAGATTGGACTGTTGAAAGGTGAATGAGTTTTGCTGATGACCTTCTGACTCTCCAGCTGACGAATCAAGTTTTGAATGGGCACCAAAGAGTCATGGTTGGTTCTGTATTGTCTGTGATGCACAGTTTGAGAAGCAACCGGCAGCTTTACATCCTCTATCTCATGTTGTCCCACAACTGCAGATTCATCTGAAAGCTCAGGTCTAATGGACAACTTCAATTTTCCTCCATCAATTTCTACAGTTGCTATTCCAAAAGCCCATTTGTAACCCTTAGGGTCTTTAAAACGCCCTTCTCTCAGAAAATCAATTCCCAAAATACAAGGTGCATTAGGACCTGTTACAATAGTATGTTTCTTCCACTGCTTCCCAGTTAAACTTATATCAACCTCTATCTTAAACAACTCTTGAGATCCACCAGTGACTCCCTGAATAGTTATAGATTCTCCCCCTTGATAATTTGATGGTATGATGGTGCACTGAGCTCCTGTGTCAACCAAGGCCCTGTACTTCTGAAATTTTGAAGTGCCAGGCCACTGGATGTACACATCCCAATAGATTCTGTTATCTCCATTATCCCTTACCTCCCCCTGGCGGAAGGCAGGGCACCCCTAATGGTGGGGATTACATCCACATGTACAGCTGGCACAACGTCCAGCACCAGAATTAGGATCACTGTTGGAGCTATCAGAGTTGTTCTGGGAAACTGAGGAAGCGACAGCTACCCTCCTGGTATTGCTACCTCGGGATCTGCCCCTCTGCAGCTCCCGTAACCTCTTGAAAAGATCAGAAGTTGGTTGACCATCCCATCTGTTCATGTTCTCACCAAACTGATCACGCAGAGTTATCCAGATACTGCCACGTGATTGCCTCTGCTGTCTGTTTTGGTTTGACCTATTCTGGAATGGCCTTCTTGGAGCACGTCTGTTCCTAACAGCTGAAACTTGTATCCATCTGGAGGAAGAGGAATCAGAATCATCCCCCTTCATCAAGTTGGATATGGAGGTTTTAAGTTCCTCCTTCAGCTCTTTCATGCAATTCTTTATTTCTCCAGACAGAGTTTCAATGGCTGAAACCAAAGAAGTACGTGCAAGACTATCCTCCAATTGCCTCATTTGGTCAGTGAAATGGCCAACAGTAGGAGGCACTCCACCATAATTTCTTGCCACAATCCTGCTTGCCAGAATAGTAGCATAATTAGGAGGAGCAAGCTTAATGAGCTTTTTGGCAAGGCCTGTTCCAACAGGAATTTCATCAGGATTCAGAGTCTTATGATCTCCATACATTATTTCTCTCACAGCAAATTCTCTCAGACGCTTGATTCCCTCAGCTATTGTGGTCCAAGGCTTAGGGTTCCATGGTAAATCATCTCTGCTGGGGTACCTCAGCGAGACTGCCAGTAGGAGGCGTGCCCACAGAGAAGCTTTACCAATGCACTTGCCTAGATGCCTGTCTATGCCTGTATCCTTTGAGAGCATCCCCAACTGAGAGGCCGACTTGTCACCTACCACCAATGCTGGGGCTCCCATATCAAAACACCTGGCTAGCCAAGACAGGACTGGCTCATTATCTCCTCTGATGTAATCCTTCCTCACATGTCTAATTTCCTGTCTGGGTGCATTAGCTGACTGTATGTCATCCTCCTCCATCCTCATCATCATCCTGAGGTCACTGTCCCCATAATCCTGTTGTAATCCTCTGTTGAATTTCCTTGAGTTCAGAGGCTCTGCCAGCAGTTGCTAATCTACCAGGGTCTACATCCTGACCTACATCTCCATCATCAATGTGGGGTCTCAAGAGGTCTGCCAGAGTTTTAAGGCTAACCCTCTCTTCCTCACCAGAAGGATCTTTCTTAACAGAGGGACCCTGAGCAGAAGGACCCTCATCTCCATCTGCACTATCTCCTGCAGCATCTGCATCTCCTCCTGCAGCTCCTTTACGCTTTCTGCTTACAGTGGCCACCAAATTTACTGGATTGGTTTTCACATTCACAGCAGAGTTGGAAGAGCAAGTAGCCTTATGTCTTTCTTGACACAGTGCTATCAGTAGCCATATGATTATTCCAAGAAGCAACAAAATTAAGATTAGCACAAGATGTCTAAGGTACCAAAGAACCTCTGTAGCTGTAAGAGGAGTAACAAACTCAAATGTGTCTGCTAGCAGATCCATAGTTGAGTTACCATAGCTTCTTAGCCCAATAAGACCACAACAGAATTCACCAACATTCAGTAACTTGTTCTTAACCCAAAGAAACGACTTATATGCCACATATCTCACAATCTTGTCTATCATGCAGGAAACAGCCCATCTGTAGACAATCACACTGATAATAGATGAAATAGAATGACTCAGAATCCAAAACAGCTTCATTTTGCTTGCTAATCTGAGCAGAAAAAAATCATACAAACAATCGAGCCCCACGTTGGGCGCCAAAAATAAAAAGTGTGTCGGTGTGAGCTGAAATTCCCCCCCCCCACCAAGTAACCAGGCTAGCCCAGTCTGGAAGCAAATGAAGGCTGTATTTACAAGCAGAGTCTAAAATCTATGATGAAATGCAATGAATATGTACAAATATACAAAATTCACAACATTTACAAATATATACAATCAACAGAAAAGCACAACCGATCTCCCTTTGCTTCCCCCCAAGGGGACCCTCCCAAAGGGGCCTCCCTCTCCCAGGATCTTCCCCCCAGATCCCCCTGGACAGAGAAGCAGAGTTAGTTAAGCAGAAAGTTGTTAACTTAGCTGCCAAGGTCAGTGTGTTATCTTCAGCCAGAAGAGAAGAAGAAACAGCAGCCAGACAGCCCAGCAACTGCCCCCACTGCCGAACGCAGAATGTGCAGAGTGCCCACTTTGTTTTGGGTAATAGTTCTTAAACATTTCTATCTATCCAATGGAAGTGTTTAGAACAATCAGTATTTTGCCTTCTTACACCCAATAGTGACTTATTTACACTCCTTCACTTTCTCTGTTCTGAACTTTGCAAGGAAAAAACTTAAAAAGACAGTTTCAAACCATCACAACATGGCACTTCAGGACACGGTTTAATATCCATGGCTGTGTGTCCTAGTTTAGAGCAGGACAGATTGCTCTATTGCTCCCAAAGGGGCTAAAGAATAATGCTCACACAAATATATTGGATGGTCATGGGAAGTCTAAAGGGAAAAACAATTCTTACACCACAAAAAAAAAAAAAACTACAAAGCATAGTTGTGAACATAGCAAAACATATAAAGTTCAAAGACATCCCCAGCTTAACCTACACACACAAGTTCCTTCACACCAGACCAAAACCCCAACACTCCTCTTCTCCCCACCTAGGGTTCACCAAAAATCCCAGGGCTCCCCCTAATCCCAGGGAGAGTATATTTAGACTGGATTTTAGGAAGAATTTTTTCAGTAGGAGGGTAATAGGACTCTGGAAGAAGCTGCCCAGGGAGGTTGTGGATGCCTCCTCCCTGGGGGTGTTCAAAGCCAGGTTGGATGAGTCCAAGTGCAGTTCACAGAATCAATAAGGTTGGAAAAGACCTCAAGGATCATCAAAGTCCAACCTGTCACCCAAGACCTCATGACCACTAAACCATGGCACCAAGTGCCATGTCCAATCCTTTCTTGAACACCTCCAGGGATGGTGACTCCACCACCTCCCTGGGCAGCACATTCCAATGTCTAACAACTCTCTCCATGAAGAACTTCCTCCTCACCTTGAGCCTAAACTTCCCCTGGCACAGCTTGAGACTGTGTCCTCTTGTTCTGCTGCTGGTTGCCTGACAGAAGAGACCAACCCCCTCCTGGCTGCAGCTTCCCTTCAGGTAGTTGTAGAGAGCAATGAGGTCTCCCCTGAGCCTCCTCTTCTCCAGGCACCAGTGTCCCTGCCCATGGTGGATAAGTTGGAGCAGACGATCTCTGAGGTCCCTTCCCACCTAAGTAATTCTATGATTTTCTCTATCTGAAGTTCTAAGCAGTAGTGATTTCAGTAGTGATTGTCAGATCTTTACTCCTCCTTCTGATCTCAGTGCAATTGTGGAAGTCTTTCACCCCATCATGTTCCTGCCACTGCTTCAGCTGTACAAAGAATTTACCTGCTTGCAAAAAATGGCTGTGTATGTCCATCAGAACCACTGAAAAAGGTATAATATGAGCATAGTATCACAAAACACCAGTTCACATCATGTGAGCTGTAACAGTTGCAATTATAATTTCAGCTAAATGTTATTTAATGTAGTATAACAGAGCTCTAACACGTACAACAACAAAAATAATACTTCAGGTCTGGAGAAGGAGCAAACATACTGCTCTGGCTAATGGAAAATGTACACTTGACTATTGATTTCACAATAAAATCCAAGTACTATCAAAGAGCACCAATTTACCTCCTATGAGCTAACCAGGCAGGACAAATTTCAATTGGTTGATCCTGTTTTCTCTCTGAGCTAAGCTAAGGTAAATGAATTTACATGTGCCACAGAGCAGATATGTGGATATACACTGCAGAGCCATCCATGGGCAGCTAACTTGTGTTCAAGCCCTAAATCAGGAAGGTTTGATAGACCCTTATAATTATCACTGGAGCCTCTTTATCTCGCTGTAAACAGAAGAGTAGCTAAATAAGACATGATCAAACACATGACTGGATCTAGATGCCACCACTCTGACTGAACATTGCTTGAAGAGACGGCTACCAACAAAACTCATCTCTTGCTCAGATCCAGAAATGGGAACGTCCTAAGGAACAGCTTAAACCCAGGAGCATTCACTTAGGATGCAGAAGACCCATGGCTCAGATTCCAGCCTAAACCACAGCAGATCTGCAGGTTTTAGATTAGAAAGAGCCTCTCCTCTCCAGACTCTTTGTAGCACATGCTTCATCTGGTACATGGCAACTTTTCCAGCTGATTTTTTTTTTAATAATAATTAATTAATAATTTGCCTCCTGACAAAATAAAACCCGTTACACAAAGGAATACCCAATAAGTTCTACAAAATGCTCACCAGGAGGCACAATAGAAGTTGTAAAAGCATTGTATCACAGTATCTCAGAGGTTGGAAGGGACTTCAGGAGATCATCAGGTCCAACCCCTCTGCCAGAGCAGCATCACTTAGGGTAGTCTGCACAGGAATGAATCCAGGTGGGGTTTGAATGTGTCCAGAGAAGGAGACTTCACAACCCCACTGGGCAGCCTGTTCCAGGGCTCTGTCACCCTCACTGCAAAGAAGTTTCTCCTCATGTTGAGCTGAAATCTTCTCTGTTTGAGTTTGAACCCATTGGTCCTTGTCTGATCACTGTGAACCACCCAAAAAAGCCTGGCCCCCTCCCCTTGACACCCACCCCTCAGCTATTGAGAGCCATTGATCAGATCCCCTCTCAGTCTTCTCTTCTCCAGACTAAATAGCCCCAGGGCTCTCAGTCTCTCTTCCCAGGGGAGATGCTCAAGTTCCCTAATCATCCTCATACATAGGATCACAGAATTGTTTGGCTTGGAAAAGACCTTTAAGATCCTTGAGTCCAACAGTTATATCATTCAGTCCAAGTGTGAGATGTAAGGGAAGAAATCCCACTTGACAAGTGCTAGCACTTTGACTTCCATGCCTATCACTTCCAGATTTTCTTCTTTTTCCTTTACCTTGAAAGGTGACATTTTCTTTCTAATATCATATTTACCCAGGTTCCACTGGAGGTTCTTCAGGAATCAATCCAGAGGGCACCACTGAAGCATGAAGGAACAGTAAAGTATATGGAGATGCAGATGAAAGGGATGAGAGAAGGTAGATTAGTTTACTAACACCTGTGAGTGTTACAGAACCTGTGTGCGAAGCTTACATCACCTATAATCATTTTATGTCAGAATCTCATTCAGGCACTGAAACAGGCTGCCCAGGGAGGTGGTGGAGTCACCATCCTGCAAGTGTTCAAGAATCATGTGGACATGGTACCTGGGGACACAGTTTGATAGCCAAGGTGGTGTTGGGCTGATAGCTGGTTTCTACCTTAGGGCTTCTTTCACAGAATCACAGAATGTTAGGAACCTCAAAAGATCAGCTGTTCCAACCCTCCTGCCAGAGCAGGATCACCTAGAGTAGATCACACAGGAATATACCCAGGCATTTCCAACCCTATTCTATGACTCTTTATTCTTTGTGATGCTCTGCAACCTCTAGAATATTACTGCAGTGCTTCTCCCAGCTCTCAATAACTGAAATTTCCCATCCCAGAAACACAGATTGCACAATCAACACATTCTTCATTTTTTCACTTGATGATATCGTTCAGCATGTGCTGTACCTTCAGAGAAAAGCACCCAAAGCTCTTCCCTCATGCAATCATTTCTGTTATGCAATTTTTTTTTGCAACAGATTCCTTCTGTGTGCAATCTCACAACTACTTCCTATCACAATTTTTTACTGATAGGCTGTTCCTATTTTTTTTTTTTTACACTGAAGGAACTGAACAGCATTCAAACTTCACTGTTACATTTTCAGATGTGTGAGGGAGGGGAAAAAAATAGTTACCACAAGACTTTCAACTGAATTAAAAAGAAAGTGAAAACTTCAACATACAATCTCATGAGCTTTTGATTCAAAGCATCACTCACTCTGCTACAAAGGCTTTTGCAATAGATTTGGTGAGATTGAGCCTTCAGCTCCCTTGGGGTATGCAAAAGCAAACATCTTGCAAGGTGTACATCAATTTGACACAAGCCAACTGCTACCAGGGACAGACAAAGCTGCCTTGAGCTTGGAAGTGTACTCACAATCCAAGTCATCTGCTTGATGGCTCCATTACTGCTTATTTATAAAGTATTTGCCACATATTTACAAAGGAGTTACATGATTATAGGGATCTCAAAATAGGGAGTGCTGCCAAATTATATAGCTATAAAAGTCAAATGAGACTCCAAACCAAGCTTGGGATATCTCTGTCTAAATCTAACAAGTACTGCAAAGACTGGATGACACCAGGGGTGTTTTCAGGGTCACAGGCATTGCCTGTCCTGTTTCCACCACATAAATCACTCTTGGATTTTCCCATCTTCAAAACTACTCTGTTGTGGTTTGCATAAAACTGAGCTCAGTGTCACATCTTGCAGTTACTGCATCTCCACTGTCAAACTCTCATCAATCAGCTTATTAGACATGGCTTAGACTGAACTTGAAATTTAGTCACAATTTTCCTTCACTTAATGTGGGAGACTTGGTCCAATCCATATTATGTCTTACCTTTTGGCTGTTAACATTGATAGCATCTCTTTTTTATTGGACTCTTGATGCCCACTGATGTTTTATGCATAATGATGCTCGAGTTTAATTGAGCTGTAAGCTTCAGTTTAATTATGAGCCTTCCTGATACCTTCAGCACTTTTTCTTCTCTGATTACTGTAACTGGTTCTCTCTAACCCCTTTAAAATCCTTCATCTATTAAACCACTTGTAGACAAGTGATTTTTTTAGGAGAAAGTCTAATTAGAGGATTGCAATTATCTTAATGCATCCTTGCTGTTTAGGGGAGGGAAAAAACCCATCCACAACCTGAGTGAAATGCATTTTGTGGAACATCCCAAACATTCCCATTTAATGATCTGACTCACACTGCATGTGACTTATGCTTGAGATTAATTTACATGGAGAAAGCAATGACACTCAAAGAAGACATCTCTGGGTAAATTTCTGTTCATTCTGTTTCCCATAGATTTTATAGCTGTTATTTCAAGACTCATCATGTAAATCTGTCTCATTCAGTGATGAATCACAGAAACATTCAGGTTGGAAAAGATCCTCAGGATCACTAAGTCCAACCCAGAACCCTACCCTGCAAATTTCACCCCTAAACCACATCCCCCACATCCCCATCTAAATGATCTCTAAACACATCCAGGCTTGGTGACTCAACCACCTCCCTGGGCAGCACAATTCAATCCCTGACCACTCTTGCTGGGAAAAAATTCTTCCTACTGTCCAGTCTAAACCTACCCAGTTGTAGCTTGAGGTCATTCCCTCTTGTTCTATCACTACCTGAGAGAACAGACCAGCAGCAGACTCTCTACAACCTCCTTTCAGGTAGTTGTAGAGAGCAATGAGGTCTCCCTTCAGCTTCCTCTTTTCCAAACTAACCATCCCCAGCTCCTTCAGTTGCTCTTCATCAGATTTATTCTCCAGGCCCTTCACAGCTTCCTTGCCCTCCTCTGCACTGGCTCCAGCACCTCCACCTCTCTCTTGTGTTGGAGGTGCTTCTTTCAGTTTCACAGTCAAAGGAAGAAGTATATAACCCCAAAAAAATCATGGCATACACACAGATACATAACTTCCTTTACACAATTCATTTACATGTGTCTCTAAAGGAATTTCAAGAATAAACCACCAGGAAGTATTCAGTAGATTGGCATAGCCAAGCATCTGGTGGTTTCTCATGGCAGTGGAGTGACAGAAACAAAAATTACCCATATTTCAATAAAAATGCTTTAAAAAAACTTAAATCTTGACTCATATTTACTGGTGTTGTAAAACCAGATGCAGTCCATTCTTGCAAGTATAAATTCTCTATTTTTATCACTATAATTTCACAGATTATCTGAACAGCCCTTTCCTACTCACCATGGATAATTTGTTGGCACATAAAAGAAATTTTATTATCATACAAATAATTTTTAAGTCTTGAGCAGCATCCTGGGGGTCATTTGACACTGTGAACTGCTAATGGTGAGAAACATTACTCATATTAGGATCCATAAATGTTTTCTGGCATCAAATTACTTCATTTACAATTAAAAAAAGAAAACCAAAAACATCCAAAGAGAGAATCAGAGAATCACAGAATGTTCAGGGTTGGAAGGGACCTCAAAAGATCATCGGATTCAAACCCCACTGCCAAAGCAGGATCACCTAGAGCAGATCACACAGGAGCATATCCAGGTGGGTTTTGAATGTTTCCAGAGAAGAAGGCTCCACAACTTCTCTGGGCAGCCTGCTCCAGGGCTCTGTCACCCTCACAGAGAAAAAGGTTTTCCTTATGTTCCCACGGAACCTCCTCTGCTCCATTTTGTCACAATGGAAAAAGAAAACCAAGACAGCCTAACAAATGTGTGTGTGAGAGACAGAAAGGAGACGTGCATCACACCTGGAATACTGCATGCACTTTTGGGCTCCCCAGCTCAAGAGAGGGAACTGCTGGAGAGAATCCAATGGAGAGCTACAAGGATGATTAGGGGTCTTGAACATCTTCCCTATGAAGAGAGCCTGAGAGCCCTGGGGCTGGTTAGTCTGGAGAAGAGAAGCCTGAGAGGGGATCTGATCAATGGCTCTCAATAGCTGAGGGGTGGGTGTCAAGGGGAGGGGGCCAGGCTCTTTTCAGTGGTGCACAGTGATAAGACAAGAATCAACAGGCTCAAGCTTGAACAGAGAAGATTTGAGCTCACCATGAGGAGAAACTTCTTTGCAGTGAGGGTGACAGAGCCCTGGAACAGGCTGCCCAGAGGGGTTGTGGAGTCTCCTTCTCTGGAGCCTTTCCAACACCACCTGGATGCATTCCTGTGCAGACTACCCTAAGTGATGCTGCTCTGGCAGGGGGGTTGGACCTGATGATCTCTTGAGATCCCTTCCAACCTCTGACATCCTGTGATACCGTGCTCCTCTGTTTATGTTCAGTCAGACTTGAAAATTAAATGAAGCCTAAGCTCTTTTATTGTATTTTATTTTTTAAGCCTCAACATTGTTAGTGTTCATAATGGGCTGTGATTTATATTGGCATATGCATTGTGAAAGTGGAAAATAAAAATAAATCCTGTTGGAAAACTAGAAGGGCAAAGTTCAGCATTGATGCTGACTTTTTTCTCTTCATTTTCTATTTCTTTACTTATCATTGTATGAGCATAACCTTAACATTACCCAAGTTCCATGCATGAAACAGTACTTTATGTAGAATATTGCTTTCCTCTTCAGGATTTCTCACTTGTTCCCTAATTCATGGACTTGTTTTCTGCAACAAGGATCATAATGGGATTCCCCCCCCCCTCCCCCCCCCCCCATATTTTCACTTGATGCCCACATAATTATCTCCCTGTTTGGTTAAATTCCTGATTTTCAGGATCAAATCCATTTCTTGCATATAAATGAACATCTCAAAGTACAAGGAACAGATCAATTCCAAATCAGTGATTTGTCTTCTTGCATTACAAGATACTTTCTCCAAAGGCATCACTTTATATTACCACTTCACCAAGAGTGAGGCTTGCAAATCTTCAGATTGTTACAATTCTCTCCTATGCCTATCCAGACAGCTTGAATTTGCTGAAACAGTCCTTATGGAGGTTGCCTCAAGAAATGCAGCACAGAAAAGTTTACAGCTTATCAGCAAGTCATAATTACTTTGCTTTGTTTTGGTTTTTTTTCCCCTTTTATTAGAGAAAAAGACTGATACCTTTCCTTGTATCTCTCTCTCTTTGTTTGTTTGTTTTTTTACTCCTGTTCTCTATTTTCATTTAAGATTTGTGCAGCTTCAACACCAATCCAAGTCTGCAAACCCTCATTATAGGAAGGACATGGACCTGATGGAGTGGGTCCAGAGTAAGGCCATGAAAACAATCAGGGAGTTGATACACCTCTGCTACAGGCTGAGGGAACTGGGGGTGTTCTGCCTGGAGAAGAGAAGGCTCCAGGGAGACCTAACACCAGCCTGCCAGTACCTGAAGAGGGCCTACAGAAAGGCTTGGAGTGATAGGACAGGAGGCAATGGCTTCAAACTAAAGAGCAGATGAAGACTGGATGTCAGGAACAGGGTAATGGAACAGATTGGCCAGGGATGGGGTTGGTGCCCCATTCCTGGAGATAGTCAAAGTGAGGCTCAACAGGGCTCTGGGCAACCTGATCTAGTTGAGGATGCCCCTGCTGACTGCAGGGGGGGTTGGGACTACATGATCTTCAGAGGTCCCTTCCAACCCAGACCAATTCTATGATTTTAATCCAAAGTACAGGCCAAAGGTGCCCAGAGTATATTCCTATTTTCACTCTATACTCAGACTATGTTCCTATTTTCATTCTATACTCAAAGTATATTCATATTTTCACTCTATACTCAGTATATTCATATTTTAATTAGAAACATATTGAAAAATCTCTATGACCCCTTCTTAACCAGCAACCTCATTTGATATCCAGGAAAGAGAATTCATTTCTCATTTGCAAAAGAAATCATAGAATACGTTGGGTTGGAAAGGATCTCTAAATCAGGTTCAGTCACCATGCAGTGGAGCAGAGACAAAAGCTCCCTGGTTTTCTGAAGGCTTGCAAAACATTAGATATGGTTTTCTAGAACAGAATTAATGTCATATTGTGACAATTTTTTAGGCAGGAAGTGGGATTTTGGGGTTTTGCCTTTTTTTTTTTTTCTCTCTTTTTTTTTTAACCTCCCTTCCTGTACCCTCCCATCCCCCACCACCTTTTTTTAATTATTATTTTGTTTCTTCTTTTTTTTTGGTGTGTTTTTTTTTTTGGGGGGTGGTAATGGAGGTTCCTTTTATTTGGTTATTTTTGGGTACTTTTTTATTTTATGTTTTAGTTTGTTGGGGTTTGTTTGTCTATTTCAGGGAGGGCTGCTTGCTTGGGGGTTTTGTTTTGAGGAGTTTGGTTGTTTTGTTTTCAAGTAGGGTTTTCTTGTTGTTGATTGGGGTTTTTTATTTAATTTTTTTGGGGGGTAGTTGTAGTTTTTGCTTTTTTTTGTTGGGTTTTCCTGTTGATTTTGTGGAGTTTTCTTGGTAGATCATAGAATCATAGAACCAATCAGGTTGGAAGAGACCTCCAAGTTCATCCAGTCCAACCTATCACCCAGCCCTATCCAATCAACCAGACCATGGCACTAAGTGCCTCAGCCAGGCTTCTCTTGAACATCTCCAGGGACAGTGACTCCACCACCTCCCTGTGCAGCCCATTCCAATGGGCAATCTCTCTCTGTGAAGAAATTCCTCCTAATATCCAGTCTGTACCTCCCCCCTGGCACAACTTGAGACTGTGTCTCCCTCCACCCAGAGATTTTTCTTTTGGTTTTCTTTTTATTTTGTCTCAATGGTTGAGTTTTATTTGTTGGTTTTGTTTTTTTTTTTTTTTTTTTTTTTTGGTAGGTTGGCTGGTTTTGGGTGTTGGCTTTGATTGGATTTTTGGGGGTCTTACGGATTGTGTGGGGTTTTTTTTTCTGTTTAATTTTTGGTTGGTTGGTTTTGGGTTTGTTTTGGGGTTTGTTTGGTTTGTTTTTTTTTTTTTTTTCCTCCTTCTCTTTCTCTCTGGGTCCATGACACAGAACACTGAATCTTATTGTAGGGACATGGAGAGCAAGTTTCTGCAATACTCAAACAGCCCAGACCAAGCAAAGAGCCATCAGTGGTGGGTTTGATGAGTCTCAGAAGCAAAAACACTTCCCTGCCAAAACCACTCACAGCTGCCTTCCCATTTCCTGGGCAAGACAAGGTGCTCCCCTGGACCTGCTTTCCAGATCGGCGATTATGCAAGTACTCTGCATTGCCTTTGTAATGCATGCAGATCAATTCAGCCTCGTTAGCACCACCCTGTCCTCCTTCCTGCAGTCCTGCGCCAGCCTCAGCTGCGAGGGTCGGCAGCTCTCAACAGCTCGCCATTGCCAGAGCTCACAGCTGCTCCTGCTTTGCTCTGCAGCAAGGTGGTTCTCCTTCAATGCTGCCTGCTGCTCCTGCATACCAAGCGCTGGGCAGAGAAGGACACAGCATAAGGGAACGGTTTGGGTTGGAAGGGGTCTTAAAAATCATCCAATTCAAGCCCCCTGCAGTGAGCAGCAGCAACATCTTTAATTTCACAGAATCACAGAATTCACCAGGTTGGAAAAGACCTCGGAGGTCATCAAGTCCAACCTATCACCCAACCCTAACTACTCAGCTAAACCATGGCACTAAGTGCCTCATCCAGTCTTACATTAAAGATTTCCAGGGATGGTGACTCCATCACCTCCCTGGGCAGCACATTCCAAGGGCCAATCTCTCTTGCTGTGAAGAATTTCTTCCTAACATCCAGCCTATACCTCCCCTGGTGCAGCTTGAGACTCTGCCCTCTCCTTTTGTCACTGGTTGCCTGGGAGAAGAGACCAACCCCCACCTGGCCACAACCTCCCTTCAGGTAGCTGTACACAGCAATGAGGTCTCCCCTGAGCCTCCTCTTCTCCAGGCTAATCACCCAGAGCTCCCTCAGCCTCTCCTCACAGGGCTGTGCTCCAGACCCCTCCCCAGCTTTGTTGCCCTTCTCTGGACACATTCAAGCATCTCAACATCTCTCTTGAACTAAGGAGCCCAGAACTGGACACAGCACTCAAGGTATGCTCAAGTCCTAACCAGTGCTGAGCACAGGGCAGGATGACTTCCCTGCTCCTGCTGGCCACACTATACCTGATCCAGGCCAGGATGCCATTGGCCTTCTTGGCCACCTGGGCACACTGCTGGCTCATGTTCAGCCTACTGTCAATCAGTACCCCCAGGTCCCTTTCTGCCTGGCTGCTCTCCAGCCCCTCTGTCCCCAGCCTGTAGTGCTGCATGGAGTGTTTGTGGCCAATGCGTAGAACCTGGAATTTAGATGAGTTAAATCTCATGCCCTTGGACTCTGCCCATCTGCCCAGCCTGTCAAGGTGCCTCTGATCAGGATGCTCAGAGCACCATCCAACCTGACCTAGAATGGTTCCAGGAATGGGGCATCCACCACCTCTCTGCACAGCCTGGCCTAGTGGCTCAGTGGGAAACATTTCATCTTTCTAGTCTAAACCTGCCCTCTTCTAGTTTAAAACCTGCTAATTTAGTTTAAAACCCTTGCTAAACACTCAGGGGGTTCCAAATCAGGACACTATTGGTCTTAGATGACAGAAGAGGCAGCCCTAGAGCTATCAGTTTCCCCTCCTTGATTTTAAATCCATCACCCCCTGTTCTGTCACTACAGGCCCTGATAAAAAAAATCTGCCCCAAACTTTTTGATCAGCTGCTTTAAGCACTGAAAGACCACAAAAAGGTCTTGATGGAGACCCCAAACCTCTCAGCAGGGGAGTTCCAACCTACTGATCAGTAGTTGTCTTCTCTTCCACCTGCTCCTGGGATGCCAAAATAGCTCCCACCACCAGCACAAGTGATGATTGATATACCTGGAAGATGTGCACTTTCCCAAACATCTTTTATCCTTTAACAGCTCTCCAAATGCCTTGGGTTTTACCAGGAACAGAAATCTGTAGGAATTACATCAGCTACCACTAAGTCATAATTTTGGTGACTATGAGCCACTTCATCTAAAGCCTGGAGGAAAAAAAGTATCAGATCAATAATTGGTTCAGGAAATGTTTATCTAATGGACCCAAGATTTGTTAGAAATTATTTATCTTCTAGACCATGACTGAATCTCCTCTGTTTGCTCTTTATGCTTTCAATGCATGAGGAATTGGAACATAGTTCTTATATGACAAAGATCTAAAACTGAGATTCAGTTACCAAAAGCAGAGGCATTCTTCTTGCTTAATTTCTTTTTTTTTTTTTTTTTTTTTTTTTTTTGTAATAACTTCTTCAATGAAGTCCTAGTGACCCATGGGAGCTTTTATGTCAAATGGACCAATAGCACCAAAAAAAAAAAAATCAATAAGGGACATGATAAAACCTAGAAGCTGAAACACTAAGCTGTTGGAGTGAACACATCTCATGGTCAAACACAACAGCAGAGATTCAACAGGAGAGACAAAAGAGTCCACCTACAACTGCTATGAATGATGCTCTGCATCTCCATCCATGCAGATAGAAGGAAAGGATGACATCACATCAGTGAAGAACACAACTCAAGAAGGATCTGGAGGTGCTGGAACATGTCCAGAGAAGGGCCACCAGGATGATCAGAGGGCTGGAGCTCCTCTTCTATGAGGACAGAATGAGAGAGTTAGGGCTGTTCAGTCTGGAGAAGAGAAGGCTCCCAGGAGATCTTCTTGTGGCCTTCCAGTATCTGAAGGGGGCTACAAGAAAGCTGGGGAGGGACTTTTTAGGGTGTCAGGTAGTGACAAGACTGAGGGGAATGGAACAAAACTAGAAATGAGAAGATTCAGATTGGATGCTAGGAAGAAATTCTTCCCCATGAAGGTGGTGAGACACTGGCACAGGTTGCCCAGGGAGGTGGTGGAAGCCTCATCCCTGAAGGTTTTTGAGGCCAGGCTGGAGGTGGCTGTGAGCAACCTGCTGTAGTGTGAGGTGTCCCTGCCCATGGCAGCAGGGTTGGAACTGGATGAGCCTTGAGGTCCCTTCCAACCCTGACAATTCTATGAGTCTAATGGTTTGGTGATCTCAAGCACCGTATTTCCTTCTCAGCTGGAATTATTTTGCACACTCACAAGACTCTGGATGCCTCTCTCCTGGGAGTGTTCAAAGCCAGCTTGGATGAGCTGTGGGTAGGTTGAAGTAGATGATCTCTGAGCTTCCCTTACAACCTAAGCCTTTCTGTGAATCAGGGAATGATTGCAACCACAGTTTTCTACCTCCAACTGTAGAGCTGTGATCTACTTGACATTTCCTATGCCCCAGGGAAGCTCTTGTGTGAATGGCCAGCCTGAGCTAGTGTGAGGTGTCCCTGCCCATGGCAGGGGGTTGGAACTGGATGATCCTTGTGGTCCCTTCCAACACTGACTGATTCTATGAATGCTTATTGCTTGTTTTTATATTGGATAGATGCAAGTGCTTTATGATGAGATCCAACTAAAATCAAATAATATTTCAGCATCAAAACTGTAAAAATTGGTGACTTGGCAAAAAAAAAAAAGTATATTTGTATTTTCTGGCGGGAAGGATGGGGGAGTCAATAGGGAATGTTACCTTTTCTTACATGCTAATGGTGTAACCAAATGCATTTCAACCAAGATTAGATTTTTTTTTTCTCCTAAAGCAATACATACTCCCTAATTTCCCAAGAAAACGTTGGCTTAAAAAACTCACAGGAAAAATATATTTCATGGGAGCAGACTGCTGAATTGAAGTAGATGGCAAAATACCTTGTTTTGACTGGCATTCTACTGTTATTAAGACACTATTTTTTTTTCATAACTTTTAATAATGTGTTTCACTGCTGGTTTGCACAATAAACCTCTCCATCACTGGATATTGAAATCACCCTCAAAATTTATTTCCTTCCATCAGGCACACAAACCAGTTGTTATTTATAGGATAAATGTCATCATTGTAAGGTTTTCTGTGGATATTGACTGCCCACTACTGACTGACTGAGTTTGGAAAGAGAAAACCAAGATTAATAGGACTCATTTTAAGACAGTCTAGCAAGACATTCATGGCCTTTAGATAGAAAGGATGAGGAAACAAAGCTAAGTTAAGGAATTTACCTTCAGAATCCATTTCGTTTGATATTTTTCCTTTTCCCATTTTCCCCTTTTTGATTAGTTTTTCATTTTCTTCTGTTTTACAGAGAGCCAGAATTATTTGAAATAAAAACCTAAATTTGATATATATTTTTATATATAAACAACCTCTGAAATGTTTCTTGGACATCTTCAGCACCTACTCTGCAGACCATTAACTTGTGGGTTATCCAAGTGCTCCTGGACCACTTGTTGACAGAAAAGAAAACTTCTCTTAGTACCTTACTGTCCTCTCCTGGCAGCCAGAATCAGTTTGGTGTCTACCTTCTGCTTCACCAGAAAAAGGTCCCTTTTAGAGATCCTTCATAGCACAAGGCAACCAGACATGGACGTGAGCTTTGCTTTGAGAATCTTACATCATCTAACTGCTCCAAATCCTCATTTCAGCTCCATGAACCAAATGGAAAAGAAAGGAAGAAGGGTTTTTGTTGTTTTCGTTTTGGTTTGTTTTTCAGGATATGCCTCTGACAGACACCAAAAAAATCACACAGAGAATGTTAAGGGTTGGAAGAGATCTCAAAAGGTCATGCAGTGCAATTCTCTGTCAAATCAGGATCACCTAGAGCAGGTATGGAACTACATAGAACATTGAATGATGATACAAAGCTGGGGGTTGGCTGACATCTGTCAGGCTGTGCTGCCATCCAACGTGACATGGACAGGCTGAGAGCTGGCTGCAGGCAAACCTCATCAAGTTTAATAAGGACAAGTGCAGGGTCCTGCTTCTGGGGAGGAATAACAACAGGCACCAGGACAGGTTAGAGGCTGCCCTGCTGGAAAGCAGCTCCACAGAGAAAGACCTTGGAGTGCTGGTGGGCAGCAAGTTCTGCATGGAACAACAATGTGCTCTGGTGGCCAAGAGAGCCGATGGGATCCTGGGGTGCATCAAGAAAGGGTGTCCAGCAGGGCTGGGGAAGTTCTTCTACCTCTCTACTCTGCCCTGCTGAGACCACAGCTGCAATCCTGTGTCCAGTTTGGGGCTCCCCAGGTCAAGAGAGACAGAGACCTGCTGGAGAGAATCCAACAGAGAGCCCTCAGGATGCTTAGGGGACTTGAGCATCTCCCCTGGGAAGAGAGCCTGAGAGCCCTGGGGCTCTTCAGTCTGGAGAAGAGAAGCCTGAGAGGGGATCTGATCAATGGCTCTCAATAGCTGAGGGGTGGGTGTCAAGGGGAGGGGGCCAGGCTCTTTTGGGTGGTTCCAGTGATCAGACAAGGACCAATGGGGTCAAACTTGAACAGAGAAGATTTCAGCTCAGCATGAGGAGAAACTTCTTTGCAGTGAGGGTGACAGAGCCCTGGAACAGGCTGCCCAGGGGGGTTGTGGAGTCTCCTTCTCTGGAGGCTTTCCAGACCCACCTGGATGCATTCCTGTGCAGACTCCCCTAAGTGATGCTGCTCTGGCAGGGGGGTTGGACCTGATGATCTCTGGAGGTCCCTTCCAACCTCTGTGGTATATTGATAAGCATTTGAGGCACCAGTTTAGAATGCATTACGTGCACAAAACTCAACAAACCTGATGACTGCAGTTTACATTGAAGAAGTGTGAAAAGACTCCTGGTCTCCAAAGCTAACCCTAATCATCTGTTTTAGCAGCTACAGTCACCAGTGTCAGAGGCTGAACAAGGTTTGATTTTCAAGCAGCATCAATGCCAAGAGAAGTTTCATACCCACAACACCAGCACTCAGCATTCTCTACTTTTCAGTTTCACAGAATCAAACAGGTTGGAAAACACCAAGTCCAACTTACCCCAACACCATCTAATCAACCAAACCATGGCACTAAGTGCCTCATCCAGTCTGTTTTTAAATGGCTCCATGGACAGTGACTCCACCACCTCCCTGGGCAGCCCATTCCAATGGTCACTCCTTCTTTGTAGAACTTCTTCCTAACATCAAGATTTCTTCCCAACATCCTGCCCACCCAGGTTAACTTTTGGTCCAAGTCCCTTATAGTAGAGAAATTTCCACATGAACAACAAGTACAGCAGATAACAGCTGACAAATTGCAACTACTGCTTTTCATGCTGACCACATTTTGGCTCCACCAGTGGATATAGTTATGGGATGAATGTCATTTTTAATCCTTAAGATCTCTGGAGTTGGTGGCTACATGCCACCAGTTCACTCCTCACTCTGGAATGTCAAAAATATACATAAGTCTATAAATATATTTGGATTATTTTCTTTGTTTTTAATATTGTTCTACAGATGTCTATAATCATAGAATGGTCCAGGCGAGAAGGGACCTCCAAAGTTCATCCAGTCTGATCTCCTCACAGCCAGCAGGGACATCCCCAACTAGATCAGGTTGCCCAGGATCTCATCAAGCCTCACCTTGAATATCTCCCAGGGAAGAGACCTCAATCATCTCCCTGGGCAACCTGTTCCAGTGTTCCACCACCCCCATAGTGAAGAGCTTCTTCCTGACATCCAATCTAAATCTGCCCTTCTCTAGTTTGAAGCCTTTGCCCCTTGTCCTGTCACTGCGTGCTCTTGTCAACAGTCTCTCCCCATCCTTCCTGTAGACTCCCTTCAGGTACTGGCAGGCTGCTATTAGGTCCCCTCCTCTTCTCCAGGCTGAACACCCCCAGCCTGTCCTCATAGCAGAGGTGCTCCAACCCCCTGATCATTTTCATGGCCTTCCTCTGGACCCTCTCCATCAGGTCCATGTCCTTCCTACAACAGAAGCAGACTGCCAACTAATGAAGACTTCAGCAGCAAACTTCCCACGTTTGGAAACCAAGAGCTTTAGTCTTCAGCGTTGCATAGACTGCTCAACAGCTGATGAATTCTTTTCTAAATCAATTTCCACCAGCACAAAGCAGATGGCTAATAATATTGAGCAGCAAGTCATTACTGTCATTCATTTCACCTTCTGAAAGCTATTACTTCTCTCTTTGCTAAAGGAATATCTGCAAACAGCCCAGTTCTCACAAAACACAACATAAAGCCATCAAGGCAACAAATTCACTGCTTGTTCACAGCTTTCCCTCTGCCATTATCTTATTTTAGCTGCCCCATTTTATACAGACAAATATCTAATATCTTTCCCATTTCAGGAAGAAAACCATGAAGTCTCTTGCCACTGAGGCCAGGGCGATTAGCACATTGACTCAGAAGCTACCATTTCTGGAGTAGAAAAGGAATAATTTTATTTATAAAGTGGAAAAAAAAAAACACAAAAGGAAATTATCTGCTTTGGAGAATCATAGGCTGATTTAGAGAAGAAAAAAATATTTTCAGGATTTTTTTTTTTTAATGGTCTTCATAGAATCATAGAATCAGTCAGGGTTGGAAGGGACCACAAGGATCAGCCAGTTCCAACCCCCCTGCCATGGGCAGGGACACCTCATACTACATCAGGCTGGCCAGAGCCTCATCCAGCCTGGCCTTAAACACCTCCAGGGATGGAGCTTCAACCACCTCCCTGGACAACCCATTCCAGGCTCTCACCACTCTCATGGGGAACAACTTCTTCCTCATGTCCACCCTGAATCTTCCCACTTCCAGGTTTATTCCATTCCCCCCAGTCCTTTCACTACCTGATAACCTAAAAAGTCCCTCCCCAGCTTTCTTGTAGCTCCCTTCAGATCCTGGAAGGCCACAAGAAGGTCTCCTCCTTTTCTCCAGACTGAACAGCCCCAACTCTCTCAGTCTGTCCTCATAGCAGAGGAGCTCCAGCCCTCTGCTCATCCTCATGGTCCTTCTCTGGACATGTAATAGGGTCATAGAAATGTTTTGGATGGAAGAGACCTTTGAGGTCATCAAGTCCAACTCTTAACCCAACACTGCCATTGATCATGTTCCTCAGCACTGCCTCTATGCTACATCTTTTAAGTCCCTCCAGGGATGAGGATTCCACCACTTCCATGAGGAGCCTCTTCCAGGGCTTGACAACCCTTTTGGGGAAGAGATTGTTCTTCACATCCAACCTAAACCAGGAGCAACTTGAGGCCATATCCTGTCACTTGTTCCTTGGGAGAAGAGACCAACCCCCACATCACTACAACATCCTTTCAGGGGGCTGAAGAGAGCAATAAGGTTACCCCAGAGCAACTTTTGCCACTGAAGTTGGGAATAGATATCTTCAAATCATATCTAGTGATAACAGAAAGGTCAGCCAGAAAAATAAAATAAAATTTAAAAAAAAATATTTGGGCAGCTTTGCCTTGTTGGCAAATGGCACAGAGAAGCACAATGCCTAATGTCTGGCTATGCACGAGCTTCAAACTGCCTGAGGGACTGGCAGAAAGGGACAGAACAAACACAACATCTACAACCATTTTCACAGAAGAACACCGCTGGAGGGAAAGAGAATAATGATGTCTTCCTTATGCATAGCATTCCTCTGTTTGGAACACTGGAGAAAGCCTACCCACAAAGCCAAGCTACATGTTGAGTTGGGAAAGAATTTTCTACTCTTCTAAATGAAGTATGGACCTCTTCCCCTTGCAGATGATGAAATGTGGAAAAAAGAGAAAGGAAAGTTGTAGGACAAGTAGAGTATGCCAGAGGAAGTAAATTTTTGCATCATCATCATGATGAGGTCACTCAGTGTGAGAAGATGGATAAGGGAGCTATTCAGACCTTGTTCCATTCAGACATTCTATGTTCTATCCAGACATTGAGTCTAGTGGCTGAAAAATGGAGAACTGGTGAAATCATACTCCAAGAGGCACATCCCTGATGCCCTGACATAGGATGCAGGCAGCAGAGCAGACCCAAGCAGGCTGAAGCTTGTTTCTCATGCAAAAGATTTAGCACAGTGTAGCACTACCACTGAATGGCAGAATGTTAGAGGTTGGAAAGGACCTCCAGAGATCACCAGGTCCAAACCCCTGCCAGAGCAGCAGCACTTAGGGGAGTCTGCACAGGAATGCATCCAGGTGGGTCTGGAAAGGCTCCAGAGAAGGAGACTCCACAGGCCCCCTGGGCAGCCTGCTCCAGGGCTCTGTCACCCTCACTGCAAAGAAGTTTCTCCTCATGCTGAGCTGAAATCTTCTCTGTTCAAGTTTGACCCCATTGGTCCTTGTCTGATCACTGTGAACCACCCAAAAGAGCCTGGCCCCCTCCCCTTGACACCCACCCTTCAGCTATTGAGAGCCATTGATCAGATCCCCTCTCAGTCTTCTCTTCTCCAGACTAAACAGCCCCAGGGCTCTCAGTCTCTCTTCTTAAGGAAGATGATCTTTCTTTATCTTCAGAAAATTAAAAGTACATCCAGTCTGTTAGGGTCACCTGAGTTCTCTTTTTACACAAATTTCCACTTCAAAAATGTTAGCAGCTTGGGTTTTAAAACTGAAACAGAAAATTCAAGATAAAGCTATGGCATTAAAAGTACAGAGATCAGGCTCCTACTCTACTTATCACCTGAGCAGGTCTTGGGGGCCACAGAACAAAAAAAAAAAAAGTGCTGAATCCATACCCTAAGCTCTTCATTTCAGGAAACTGTCTGGAATTTTGGAGCCAGGAAGACAACAGAAATTGTGTTCCTCTTAGATTCCTGGCATGGCACAGTGTGGCCCTCAACAGCACGTGCTTCCCCCGCAGGTTCACTTCTGCCACATTGCACCAATTTTCACAGCCCAAGCCAGGAGAGGGGGAAGACCCCCACAGCCCAGGAGCTAGGGTGGCATTAGATTTCTACAAACAAAGCAACCCAAAAGTTCCCAGAATCACACAGAATCAAACAGGTTAGAAGAGACCTCCAAGATCATCAAGTCCAACCAATCACCCAACCCTAACTAATCAACTAAACCATGGCACTAAGTGCCGCATCTGGTCTCCTCTTAAACACCTCCAGGGATGGTGACTCCACCACATCCTTGGGCAGCACATTCCAATGGCCAATCTCTCTTTCTGTGAAGAACTTCTAAGATCAAGCCTAAACTTCCCCCTGCACAGCGTGAGACTGTGTCCTCTTGTATTGCCACTGGTTGCCTGGGAGAAGAGACCAACCCCCACCTGACCACAACCACCCTTCAGGTAGTTGTGGACAGCAATGAGGTCTCCCCTGAGCCTCCTCTTCTCCAGGCTAAACACCCCCAGCTCCCTCAGCCTCTCCTCATAGGGCTGTGCTCCAGACCCCTCCCCAGCTTTGTTGCAAGTTCTTGTAGGTAAAGCAACCCAAGAAATGGAGTGGCCCTCAGACTTACGCTTCACATTAGGGTGGAAACTGTCCCTCAGTCAGTGATGACACACCTTGGATAACTGGTTGGGATTCAAGTCTCCCAGTGGATATTTTTGTGGTACCTCAAGCTACAATTTGCCTTTTATTTCCTCCCCCCCTGCTCCCGGTGACTCTAACATTCTTCATGAATCATTTGGCTGCATTTGGCATCAACACAAAAGACTTAGTTGACCACCAAAATATAAGCTCTTTAGGACTCTAAATAGAACTTCCTGTGTTCCCTTAGCTCTTCCTTTATCATTGGCTGTTTCTTCTCATGCTGGTTTTCAGAGCAAAGCTGGTGACTGCATTTTGCATCGAGCAGACAACTCCAGCTGCTGCCTCAAGACACTTGAGATTCCTTCCAAAGAAAAACCTCCACCACCAAGTTTCACTTCATTTTTTTTTTGGTTTTGTTTTAAATAAACCCCAGTTTCTTCTGATCTTCAGATGATAATAAACTTTCCTAATATCTTCCCATTGAAGATTAATACACTTCTCCAGAAAGTTATATCTAATTTATGTGACTTTAAGGGTCATGCTTTAATAACAATGATGAAACACGATTATTACTTCCTAATGCTGAAATTACAATTTTTACATTGTAAATTTTTCCTGCTATGCGCCCTGTGGCACTAACATTTTTATCACTCCATGTGTTTCTAGTTTTAAAACCTTTACCCCTGCTGTTTGAAAAATATTTCTCATTTTCGTCCCCTATGGAGTACAGAAATCCCTAAAGGCAAACCATTAGTGATCTTTCTGCCTTTTCCCAAACACTTATTATGATCACCAGTGTTGCTTCCACTGCCTCATTGGCTTTTGGTAAAGTATGCAAATGAGATGTTCAAAATACACACTTTTTTTTTGCAACTGTGCAAGTTCATACTGATTTATAAAATGGGAAGGCTATTAAAGTGACTGAAAATGTCAGCAAGATTTATGCATGGGTGACAAATTGTATTGGAAATGCTCATTTTTAACATGCTGGCCTGGGCTCCTTCTCTTTTTTAGGAAGTATTGTACATGATGCATTTGCTTTAAGGCCATTTGCCCCTCCCATCTCCCCATTTGTTTTAAATATACTCTGGCAGTGACTTTTTGACCAGGAAAATAAACAAAACTGTTCACATTGATTGTTCTTACCACAGAAAGCAGAAATTTTATTCTTTCTTCTTTTTTTCTCCCCTGTTTTTTAAACTTGTGCTGTTCCATGAAGCTGCTTAAGAAGTGACTTTCACCTTCAGCTTTGTAATGGAGCACTTTTGGACAACACAGCTACCTTCTCAGAAAAAATAAGGACACTGTCAGAAAGAGCACAATTCTTCAGATGTTGGTATAACCAGATCTGTCTTTGGGTATGCACACACCAGGAACACTCCCTCTGAAAACACAAGGCTTGTATGTCAAGAGAGAAGCTTCCCTGATTCATGTAGACCCCAAGCCACAAGAGCAATGCTCATTCTCAAGCAACAATTCTATAGCCATGTAGCAGAAACTGTGCTAACAAATACCAGCTATCACAGAATCCATAGAATGGGTTGTGTTGGAAGGGACCTTAAAGATCATCCAGTTCTAACCCCCTGCCTAGTGGGCAGGGACACGTTCCACTACACCAGGTTGCTCAAGGCCTCATCCAACCTGGCCTTGAACACCTCCATGGAGGGGACGTTCACAACCTCCCTGGGCAACCTGTTCCAGTGTCTCACCACCCTCACTGGTGTGATGGTTTGAAACTGTCTTTTGATTTTTTCTTTGCAAAGTTGAAGCAGAGAAAGCTAAAGAATGTAAAATAAGTCACCATTGGGTGTAAGAAAGCGAACTAATGATTGTTCTAAACACTTCCATTGGATAGATAGAAATGTTTAAGAACTACTACTCAAAATAAGCTAGGATAGTTGGAGTGGGGAGTTCACTTTCTTGCTGGGCTGTCTGGCTGCTGCTGCTTCTCTTCTGGCTGGAGATCAGACTGACCTTGGCAAGCCAAGTCTAACAGCCTCTGTGCTTTTACTTAACTCTGCTTTCTGCCAGGGGGTCTGGGGGAGAGGCCCCTTGGGAAAGGTCCCCTTTGGGGGGAAGCAAAGGGAGCTTGGTTGTGCTGTTCTGTTGATTGTATATATTTGTAAATGTGAATGTTGTATATTGGTACATATTCATTGTATCACATCGTAGATTGTAGAGCTGCTTGTAAATACAGCCTTCATTTGCTTCCAGACTGAGCTGGCCTGGTTATTGTTGGTGTGGGGGGAATTTCAGCTCACACTGACACAACTGGGAAGAATTTCTTCCCAATATCCAGTCTAAAAGTACCCTCCTCAAGCTCAACTGCAGTTCCTCTCATCCTATCACTACAAGCCCTTGTAAGGAGTCCCTCCCCCGCTTTCGTGCAGGCCCCCTTTCAGGTACTGGAAGGCTGCTATAAGGTCTCCCTGTACCTTCTCTTCTCCAGGCTGAACAGCACAGGAGAGGGGCTCCAGCCCTCTGAGTGGCCTTGAGCTGCATCAGGGAAGGTTGGACATGAGGAAACATTTCTTTTCCAGAAGGGTTCCAGAATGGACTGCCCAGGGAAGTGGTGAAGCCCTCATCCCTGGAGAGATTGAAAAGCCATGGAGATGTGTTTTAGTGGTGACCTGGCAGTACTGGGTTGTCGTTTGGACTTGGTGATCTTAGAAGTTGCTTCCAACCAAAATGATTTTATGATTACATAAAGACCATTAAAAAACAAACAAAAAAACCCACAAAACAAAACAAACCCAAAACAAAACACAGACAAAACCTCCCAAACAACTCACCAGATACCACATACAAATATTACAGCTACTAAATTGGCCAAATATGGATAAAGCCAGGCATGGGATCATGTGAACACCAGTAAATAAACCCTGTTTTGTAATTGCATGGTAAAGAAAACTGCATTATGAATCAATGCAAACACTATAGTTTGTTTCACAAGAGCAAGGAAATGATGGAGAAATTTCTGAGGGCTCATTTCCATTTCAGCACCAAAGGCAAAAGGAACCTTGTCATTGATGTTAAAGAGGAAAGGTTCAGGCCCATAATCACACATCATATTATCAACATATGCAAAGGCAGAAATGTTGGAAAGAAAGAAAGAACAAAAAAAAAAAAAAAAAGAAAATCAACTAACTATTGAATGTCTTGAAACACTCATATATAATCTGAGTGCATAATGAGAAAGACTGGCCTGAGAGCAATATATTTCTACTTTCTGTCAACATGTACAATATTATGTACATGCACAAGTTAAATAGTTGAAAGCACAGTGTGTTGCATGATTCTGACACCAAAGAACAGAAGCTGTGCTTTTGTGCTGTCCTCCCTTTTCCTGTGTGTTCAGTTTGGGGCAAATCCCACTCCTACAAAAAGCTGAAACCAGCAGCCTCAGGTTGTGTGCCACCAACCTGCAGGATCAGCCACCTAAGCCTGTGCTCAAGGTATTTAAACATCTACTGACCACAGATATCCACATTTCAGCAGCATTTAGGGGCACACAAATGCAGATGAATCTTTTGCTGGTCTGGTCCTGGCTTGCTTGGGTTTTTTATAATCACTAACACAGGAATGTATTTACACAGTGAATTTAGTACCTGAAACATCAGATCATTTGGGTACCCACAGCAACTACAGATGCAATCCTCCTTCTCCCCAGATTCCAAATGCTTGGAGAAGTTATTACACAATCCTTTGTATGGAAAAAGTCAATACTGAGAACTTAATTCTACTTTTTATATTCAGATCAGTCAGTATACCAGTACCATTATTGCCCTGATTTTCCTAATTAGTTCATTAAGTTGCATAATAATTGGTTTACTGCCACCCACTTTTTATGATGCTAGAACTGTGAAAATAAAATTGATTTAGGGCCTTATTCTGATCTATTATGCTTACTCACTTCCATATCCTGGTGCTTGCTGCAGGTTTGGGTTGTGTTTGGGTTTCACCCCCCCTTCATCTCTACAAAGTCTGCATATTTCTCCCTGCTTTCATTTAAAATGCAGCCCCTATCCCAGTTTTATATAGGTGGGGTTCAGATGTGCCTTTGACAAAAACAAACAAATAACCAAAGCATTGCCAGTGGAAAACATCTGTCTCTCACCTTAGGAGGTCAAGATAAAACTCAGTGTGTGAAATACAGCCTGGGAATTGGGATTTATTTCCTTTGTCTTAATGACATAGATCAATGGCTTGACATAAATATCTGGCATTTGATACTAATGGGGCACCAGCCTAAAAGAGATAGCTCGTGGCTGAAACATCCAGACAAGAACATGAAGAAGAGGAGAAGAGGAAGGCAACTATCTGTTGCTGCTCTGAGTAGCAGAGTGCCTGAGAGCTGTACAGCAGAGCAAGCAGCATGTGAAGCCCAGCACATTTCTCTCTGGAAGATAAAACCATCTACCTTGGCATACCAAGTGTCCATTAAACCCTGGTGCAATAGAAAGATAGAGAAAATTCAGGTTTATGCCTAAGTTTATCCCGTATCTACAGCTAAACCCTAGCAGTTGCTCTATCACTTCCCAGCACAGAAAGGGGATTGGGAATAGGAGAAAAGAAATGAAAATGGGTGTAGTGAAAGCAGCCAAACTAACACCAATGCCAGTATAAAGTACATAAATTATACTCAGCTCAAAAAAAAAAAAAAAAAAAACAACAAACTATACAGCAGTCACAAGAAATGGGAAGGCAGTCCTTGGGAGCAAAACAAGCCTCTGAGGGGATGAGGAGAAGCAGGAGCAGGGGCAAGAGGAGTCCCCATCCTCAAACTCCCCCCTTTATACTGATCATGATGTTAATGGTCCAGGATACACCTGTAGCCAGCTCAGATCAGCTGTCCTGGTGGATTCTACAGAGCTTGCTGGCCATGGCTAGCCTATGGCTCTGTCCCAGCAGGAAGGTGGTCTGGCTTTGGAAACAATTTCACACAAAGCCAGATTTTATCAACAGTGCATGTATGTGGATGACTGAAAGAAGACAAATTTCTTTACAGTACATAGCAAACCAGAGCAGCCCTGTTCTGGGTAGTCACAGCCAGAACAGAACAGTACCACAACACCAAAGGATGGAGGAAGAATGTTCAGTTGCAACATACAACCATCATGTGGACATCAGTATTTACAAGTGAAGTGCCTAGGTGAAGTAAATTTCACCTGCAATCCTGTGTCCAGTTTGGGGTTCCCCAGTTCAAGAGAGACAGAGAGAGACCTGCTGGAGAGAATCCAACAGAGAGCCACCAGGATGCTTAGGGGACTTGAGCATCTCCCCTGGGAAGAGAGCCTGAGAGCCCTGGGGCTGTTTAGTCTGGAGAAGAGAAGCCTGAGAGGGGATCTGATCAATGGCTCTCAATAGCTGAGGAGTGGGTGTCAAGGGGAGGGGGTCAGGCTCTTTTGGGTGGTTCCCAGTGATCAGACAAGGACCAATGGGTTCAAACTTGAACAGAGAAGATTTCAGCTCAACATGAGGAGAAACAACTTTGCAGTGAGAGTGACAGAGCCCTGGAACAGGCTGCCCAGAGGGGTTGTGGAGTCTTGTCTGGAGACTTTCCAAACCCTCCTGAATGCATTCCTGTGCAGACTACCCTAAGTGATCCTGCTTTGGGCAGGGGTTTTGGACCTTATTATCTCTTGAGGTCCCTTCCAACATCTAATATACTGTGTGTGAAATTGCTCTTCTGGAATTCCTGTTGTTTTCCTAGAAGCTATCCTCCCAAAACAGATCAAGGAATGCCTCATCTCTTCATCCACTGTGTGAAGAACCCACAGCAAAAGGGGAAGAAGAAGAAAAAAAATAATAAAAAGGAAAAATGATTAAAATTTAGAGTGGTGCTGAGGGACATGGTTTAGCCCCAGACTTGATAGTTCTATAATGGTTAGAGTTAACGATCTTAAAGCCCTTTTCCAAACAAAACAATTCTGTGATTTTATATTTCCTTTATAATTTGAGGTAGTTACAGGTTGAAGGCACTTTCAACATTGAAGTTGCAAAGAGAGCTCCTGCCATCCCCACCTGTGTGAAAAACACGAGGTCCACACCTTGCAGCTCCCAGTGGACCAATCCAGAAGTCCAACCCCAAGCTGCAGTGATAAAATGACTAAAACAGAACTGAAAAGCACAGTGAGCAGAGCTTTTCATGACTTTTTTTGTTGCTCTTGGCCTACCTTTATTTTTAGTTTTGGCTCTCAACTTTGCAGTTCTTGGACATTCAGCCACTACATAAATCTGGTATTGCCTCCAACAGCATCAAGGAACTGACCTCTGCGTTTCCAAAGTTTAAAGTTGATGGAGATTGCAAACAGTTTAAAATGTTATTGGGGATGCAATATGGTGCATCATAGTCACATGCCTACCAGATGGCTGCCTTAAATAAACACCACCAGTTGTGCCACTAACACTTCCAAATGAAGAGACACCAGTTTGGAGGTGGTGAAGACCTTGCAGTTCTGCCTGCCAGAAAAACCTTTTTCCTCCCAGGTTCCAATACACAATAGTTGCATTAATTGCTCTGGACCATCTAGCTCTAAAACCTTTCTGCCAGCTGACTGCTGTCCACCTTCAAAATTTGTCTCCAAAACAACATGCTCATCTCATCAGAAAGCGACAGAGACCTGCTGGAGAGAATCCAACAGAGAGCCCCCAGGATGCTTAGGGGACTTGAGCATCTCCCCTGGGAAGAGAGCCTGAGAGCCCTGGGGCTGTTTAGTCTGGAGAAGAGAAGCCTGAGAGGGGATCTGATCAATGGCTCTCAATAGCTGAGGAGTGGGTGTCAAGGGGAGGGGGCCAGGCTCTTTTGGGTGGTTCACAGTGATCAGACAAGGACCAATGGGGTCAAACTTGAACAGAGAAGATTTCAGCTCAGCATGAGGAGAAACTTCTTTGCAGTGAGGGTGACAGAGCCCTGGAACAGGCTGCCCAGGGGGGGGTTGTGGAGTTTCCTTCTCTGGAGCCTTTCCAACCCCAGCTGGATGCATTCCTGTGCAGACTATCCTAAGTGATCCTGCTTTGGGCAGGAGTTTTGACCTTATGATCCCTTGAGGTCCCTCTTCCAACCTCTGATATACTCTGATACTGTGAAATTTGGTTAAAAGCACTTCTGAAGACAGAGCTGACTGATTCTGACTGAAACCAGTTGTTAAAGCATATAGATCACAGTGTCTTCAGACTGCAATTTGAGAAGCACACAGAATCACAGAATTGTCTCAGGGCTGGAAAAGTCCTCTAAGATCCTTGAGTCCAACCATCAACCCTACACAACCATCGCCATTAAACCATGTCCCAAAGTGCCATGGCCACACATTTCTTGAACACCTCCTGAGATGGTGCCTCCTCCACCACCTCTCTGGGCACCTGTTCCAATGCCTGACCATTCTTTTAGTGAAGAAAGTTTTCCTAATAGCCAACCTAAACCTCTCCCAGAGTGCAACTTGAGGCCATTTCCTCTCATTCTATCATCTGATACGAGGGAGAAGAGACCAACACCCACCTCACTCTGACCTCCTTTCAGGGATTTGTAGAGAGCAACAAGGTCTCTTCAGAGCCTCCCCTTCTCCAAGATAAACATTTCCCTCAGTTGCTCATAACAAGACTTATGCCCCAGATTCTCCATCAGCTTTGGTGCCCTTCTCTGGGCACACTGCAACACCTCAGTGTCCCTCTTGTAGTGAGGGGCCCAAACCAGAACCCAGTACTCAAGGTGTGGCCTTCCCAGTGCTGAGTACAGGAGGGCAATCACTTCCCTAACTCCTGCTGGCCACATTCTTTCTGATACCAAGCCAGGATGCTGCTGACCTTCTTGACCACCTGACTTATGTTCAGCTGCTGTCAACAGGCACCCCCAAGTCCTTTTCTGACATTTCTTTCAAGAGATTCATCTACCAATACTGTGTTGCAGAGGCAGTTCTGGAACCTCTTTATGGCTAGATAGAGTCATCTTACTATATTGATACTACCAGTTGCCAGGAAAGGGCTATCAAATCAAAGCCCAGCTGTCACCATGTCATAGTTCACTTCCATTACTCCATTTTCCCTTTCAGCCCAGAATATGGCCTCATTCAATGAGCATTTCTTCTTGCTGATGTAAATATTTTCAAATACTGCAGTAAAAAAAAAACGTTACAGAAGTGATTGAGATGTTTGGGGGAGTTTTGCTAAAAAGAAATGATTTGCACTTTTCTCCCCCCACACCTTTTTTTTTGTTTTGTTTTGTTTTCAAATACACACTTGAAGGGAACTGATGTGAAGTTAGTGCTACAATAAAAATGTAAATAAAATTCATTACAGTTCATGGATTCCCTGATATCATCTTTATTGACTCACTATTATTGAAACCCATAAAAATAAATATAAAATTATTTGGAGGAGAGAGCAGAGCACCTACTTTTATCATCATAAAATAATAATGGAAAATTCCTTGGGGAAAGAAGAAGGAGGAGGAAAAAAAAGAAGCAGCCATTTACAAGACATGAATTCTCATGTTTTCCACAAGTGATGCTACATAAAATTAAATGCATATAATTAATGTCCCCCTGTTTATGGGAAGTATTGCTTTAGTCTTACTTCATACAACATTTTGATGTATGATGGAAAAATAATACAGACCCATCAGAGCCAAGTTCCCTGCAGTCTGACAACATTTTTATGGCTTCTTGCAACCATCTAAATTGTCCTACTTGAATGATGCTTGTCAATGAATCCTTTCACCTAATTGCAAGATGTTCTGTGGGCTTCATGACCTGGTTCTTGTGGTCAAGCAATGTTCATCTCTCACTGGAGCAAACAGCTGTTAGCACTGAAATGCAGCATCCAGTGGGTCATGTGCTGGAGCTGACACGTATCAGAGAGGATTTGGGATTCTCATCACATGTTGGAATTTACTCAGAGCTGACATGGGGTGGCTCAGATTTACAGATTTGGGGGTTCTGAAATGTTTCCTCACGTCTATGGGGGCACAGAAGAATTTGGGAGGTTAAGGGAGGTGTCTGCCCTGTCCTTTTGCCCAAGTAGGGCCAACTCTGAGGTCTGACCTGGTTGCTCAGAACTTAGCATAGAGTCATAAATGTTGTAAAAGACCTCCAAAATCATCACACCCAACCATCAACCCAACACCACCATGCCCTGCTCAGCCATGTCCCAAAGCACTATGTCCACACATTTGATCCACCTGTGGCCTGCAAGCCTTCAAGGATGGGAAGGGCACATCTCTGGACATCTCTGCTTGACTGCCCTCAGAAGGAAAAACTTCCTACTTGCATGCAAAGTGGAAGGCTACTTTATCAATTTACAGCTGTTGCCCTTCATCCTCCTGCCCCACAGCGTGTGCTGAATGAATCACAACCCTGAGCCTCCCGGTCAAATCCCTGCTCTTACAGCTCAGGATTCTGCTGACATCTGCATCGCTTGCTGCCAGCCACCACCTGGGCATTTTCCCTAGACTAGCTCACCAACAACATGGTCTCCAGCAGAATTACTCACAGCAATTATTCCCTCCTGGGAAAGGATTTTGCATATGTCCCAACTGATTTGCATCTGGTTCCTACTGAACAACTCTGCCAACTTGTCCAGGTCCCTCTGGCAGGAAGCCCTGCCCTTGAGAGCACAACAAATTGCCATCTCCAGGTCATTGATAAAGACGTTAGCAGAACATCTTTAGATGTTCTTAGATCAGAGAGGTCTGTCTCAGAGAGCCCTGCAAGTTTTATCACTTCTCATAGACATCCAGGGGTTAGGATTTAATTGCAACTAAACAGTCTTCTCCCTGCCTGATCATCCATCCAGGTGTTGGTTGGTTGGTTTGTTTCCAGCTTCAGTTGAAACCACCGGAAATCCTTCCTAGTTCATATTGTCGAATTATTGCCCCATGTGCTAAACTCTCTCAGGACAACAGGTTGCCAAATTTTGTGGCATTTCAGTGAGAAAGAAAAGTTAAAGTTCCAGTGTCTCCAGAAACAGAATAGGGAGATTCTATTGCCTGAAAAAAGTCCAGCCTGGCTAAGAGTACTGCAAAATCATAGAGTCACTTAGTTATTTTGTGGTTTACCTCACATGGAAGAGGCACAGTCTTGCAAGCAGCAACTGAGAATAACTTTAGAAACTGAGAACTAAATCCCAGTTCTATTCTTAACATTCCTTTGTTACACACATAGTCAAGTGAGAAAGTAATCATAGATTTGGTAGGGTTGGAAGGGACATGAAAGGTCATCCAGTTCCCAGCCCCCTGCCATGGGCAGGGACACCTCACACTACAGCAGGTTGCTCACAGCCACATCCAGCCTGGCTGCAAAAACCTCCAGGGATGAGGCTTCCACCACCTCCCTGGACAACCTGTTCCAGTGTCTCACCAACCTCATGGGGAAGAATTTCTTCCTAACATCCAATCTGAATCTACCCATCTCTGACTAGGGCTCAGAAATTTAATACTCTCTACATTTAGCCCACATCTGGGGCTCAACAACAACAGTTGCTCCATCATTCAGTATCTTATCACCAGCAAAGAAAGTGGATCAGGAAAAAGAGAGCAAACCCACAGATTGAAAGCAAAATGGTTCTGATGAGACAGCCAATATAAAGTATATAAAGTTATACTCAGCCCAGCAGATGTACAGGAGGCACACCAATGGGAAGTCTGTCCTCAGGAGCAGCATGAAAAGAAGCCAAAACAAGAGCAGGAACCTGAGCAGGAAACCCTCCCCATTGGCAGACTTCCTCCTTTATACTGTGACGTTCATGATTGGGGATTCACCTGTAGCCAACTCAACTCAGCTCAGCTGTCCTGGCTGACTCCAAACTACTGAGAGCCTGCAGCCTGGGGCTGGCTTGAGCTTCTATCCCACTAGACCCAGGACAGATACAAAAACTGAAGCAGTTACAGTGCCAGAAGAGAAGTTCATCACTGGCCAGCACAAAGCCCTGGGCCAGTAAAATGTTGTTCAGCCACCTGAAAACTGTTCAATGTGTGGTAATGGGTCAGCATACCCTTAACAAGCCTTGTGCCAGAGCAGGTAACATCAGCCCTCCTCCAGACAGTGTAAGACCAGTAGAAGTTTCTCTGGAACATACAGTTCACCAGGAGTCAATAATGTGTACACAGTGAATGAGAACAAATGAAGATTGGTGCTTAATCAGGCCATGGCCAGTGTTTGAGGTCACATCACCTACAACTACCTGAAAGGAGGTTGTGGAGAGGTTGGTGCTGGTCTCTTTGAGGTAGTTAGTGATAGAACAAGAGGGAATGGCCTCAAGATACAATTGGGTAGGTTTAGACTGGACATTAGGAAGAATTTTTTCCCAGCAAGAGTGGTCAGGCATTGGAATGTGCTGCCCAGGGAGATGGTAGAGTCCCCACGCCTGGATGTGTTTAAAGGTGGTTTGGATGTGGAGCTTGAGGATATGGTTTAGGGGTAGAGTAGGGTTCTGGGTTGGACTTGGTGATCCTGAGGGTCTTTTCCAACCTGAATGTTTCTGGGATTCTGTGATTGCTCCAAACAGCCTCTGCTTGCCTGCTCACACCAAAACAAGCCACCAAACACAAGTCACCCCTTTGAGAACTGGCAGAGAAGAATCAGAACACAGAATTTCTGAAGAACTATGTCAAACAAGCTGTGAATATCAAGAATGACACTTTCCCCACTGCTAAACAACTCCACACAGCTGTAAATGTTTAACCCAGCCCTGTAATCAGCTCTGGGCTAGAACTATGACACCAAAACTGGGGATAAAAACATTTTGGGTTTCTCCAGTGGATCAACAGGCATCTTTCTCTCTATTCCTCACTGGATCTTCAAGCCTTTGCCAACTTCATTACACAATTCTTAACTAAATATTTGCCAACTGCAGCTGCTGGACTAAGAAGTGCTGCTTGGAAATTCCTTCAGCAAAAAAAAAAAAAAAATAAAGTAGAAAAACATCATTGCAGCACTTTTTTTTTTTTTCCTTAGCATCTTTTTATAAGAAAAGTAAAAAACCAATAAATCCATTTAAGAGTATTAGATGGGATGCTGAAATTAATAAGAACTTAAATATATATATACATACCAATAATTTTATATTTATTGCACTTAATTTAACAAATTATTGCCCAAACCACATAGGCAGCATTTTTCCCTCTGAAATTATTATACTAAAATGAACTTTTGACAATGGATTAATTACAAGGACATGACCACATTTATTCTGCTGATCCAGTAATTACATGCATTGAAGAAATATTTATTCAGAAACCATGTAGTGTACTTCAAAACAGGTTCATTGCCAAGTTACATTTTCTGTGTACAACTGTGGGGGCTTTTATTATTATTATTATTATTATTTTTCCCATTTATGAACCTTTTTCAAACTTTTACTGAGAGCAGAGAGGAAGAGAAATGTTTGATAAAAATCCAGGATGGAAACATTCTCTGGACTCTTGGAAGTACCAGGAATGTCTTGGTCAGACAGATCTCAGGCTCGATGAAGAGGTTGGGGCAACACTGTACATCATGTGTCCTACCTGGATTTTGCACTGATATTTTTTGAGGAAAAGATACGAGAAATGGGTTCAACAATCTGCTTTCTAGCTGGCCCCAAATTAATTTTTATTCTCTAGACAGGAAATAACCACAATCCAAAATCACAAAATCCCAGCATGGTTTGGAAGGGACCTCTGGAGATCATCCAGTCTGAATCACAGAATCAATAAGGTTGGAAAAGACCTCAAGGATCATCAAAGTCCAACCTGTCACCCAAGACCTCATGACTACTAAACCATGGCACCAAGTGCCACATCCAATCCCCTCTTGAACGCCTCCAGGGATGGTGACTCCACCACCTCCCTGGGCAGCACATTCCAATGGCCAACCACTCTCTCTGTGAAGAACTTTCTCCTCACCTCCAGCCTAAACCTGCCCTGGCGCAGCTTGAGACTGTGTCCTCTTGTTCTGGTGCTGCTTGCCTGGGAGAAGAGACCAACCCCCTCCTGGCTACAACCTCCCTTCAGGTAGTTGTAGACAGCAATGAGGTCTCCCCTGAGCCTCCTCTTCTCCAGGCTAAACAACCCCAGCTCCCTCAGCCTTTCCTCGTAGGGTTTATGTTTCAGGCCTCTCCCCAGCCTCGTTGCCTTTCTCTGGACATGAGTTCAAGTATCTCAATGTCCTTCTTCAACTGAGGATCCCAGAATTGGACACAGGACTCAAGGTGTGGCCTAACCAGAGCTGAGCACAGGGCAGGATGACTTCCCTGCTCCTGCTGGCCACACAATTCCTGGTGCAGGCCAGGATGCCATTGGCCTTCTTGGCCACCTGGGCACACTGCTGGCTCATGTTCAGCTACTGTCAACCAGCACGCCCAGGTCCCTTTCCACCTGGCTGCTCTCCAGCCACTCTGACCCCAGCCTGTAGCTCTGCATGGGGTTGTTGTGGCCAAAGTGCAGCACCCGGCACTTGGATTTGTTGAATGCCATCCTGTTGGACTCTGCCCATCTGTCCAGCCTGGCAAGGTCCCTCTGCAGAGCCCTTCTACCTTCTAACAGATCAACACCTGCTCCCAGCTTGGTGTCATCTGCAAACTTACTGATGATGGACTCAATCCCCTCATCCAGATCATCAATAAAGATATTGAACAGGATGGGGCCCAGCACTGATCCCTGGGGGACACCACTAGTGACAGGCTGCCAGCTGGATGTGGCACCATTCACCACCACTCTCTGGGCTCGGCCCTCCAGCCAGTTCCTAACCCAGTGCAGAGTGCTGCTGTCCAAGCCACAGGCTGACAGCTTGGCCAGGAGTTTGCTGTGGGGGACAGTGTCAAAGGCCTTGCTGAAGTCCAGATCAACTATATCAGGTTGGAAGTGAGGAAGAAGTTCTTCCCCACAAGAGTGGTGAGAGCCTGGAATGGGTTGTCCCTGGAGGTGTTGAAGACCAGGCTGGATGAAGCTCTGGCCAGCCTGATCTAGTGTGAGGTGTCCCTGCCCATGGCAGGGAGGTTGGAACTGGATGATCCTTGTGGTCCCTTCCAACCCTGACTGATTCTATGATTCTATGATTCTACATCTACAGCCTGCCCCACACCCACCAGGCAGTCACCTGGTCGTAGAAGGAGATCAGGTTGGTGAGGCAGGATCTACCCTTCCTAAATCCATGTTGGCTGGACCTGATTCCTTGGCCATCCTTCAGGGATGCTTAAGCAGGGTCACCCACAGCAGGCTGCCCAGGATCACAACGATCAAGCAGGTTTGGGACTCCCAAGAGATGGAAACTCCACAACCTCTCTCGGCAGCCTGCTTCAGTAATCCACTGATCCATCACCCTTATGGTAAGGTTTTAGTTTATATTTAGTGGAACCTCTTCTGTTCCAGTTTGTGCCCACTGCCCCTTGTCACTAGGCACTAGTGAAGAGTCTGGCCATATCCTGTTCCCCCCCACCCTATAGCTCTTGATGAGCATTAAGAACATCCCCTCTCAGTCTTTTCTTTTCCAGGCTAAACATCTCCAGGTCCCTCAGCCTTTCTTCATCAGAGATTTCCAGTCCCCTCAGCATCTTCATGGCCTCCACTAGACTCTCCCCAGCAGTTCCCTGTCTCTCTTGAACTGGAGAACCAGAACTGGACAATACTCCAGATGTGACCTCACTAGGGCACTGTAGAGAGGGATGAGAACCTGATCATACTGGTTGCATCATCCTGGGCTGCATCAAGAGAAGCATAGCCAGCAGGGCAAGGGAGGTGATTCTCCCACTCTACTTAGCTTTGGTGTAGAGCCCACCTGGAGTACTGTGTCCAGTTCTGGAGCCTCTATTACAGGAAAGGTCTGGAGGTGCTGGAACATGTCCAGAGAAGGGCCATGAGGATGAGCAGAGGGCTGGAGCTCCTCTTTTATGCGGACAGTCTGAGGGAGTTGGGGCTGTTCAGTCTGGAGAAGAGAAGGCTTCCAGGAGACCTTCTTGTGGCCTTCCAATATCTGAAAGGGGCTACAAGAAAGCTGGGGAGGGACTTTTTAGGGTGTCAGGGAGTGACAGGACTGGTGGAAATGAAGCAAAACTAAAAATGAGTAGATTCAGATTGGGTGTTAGGAAGAAATTCTTCCCCATGAGGGTGGTGAGACAATGGCACAGGTTGCCCAGGGAGGTGGTGGGAGCCTCACCCCTGGAGGTTTTGAAGGCCAGGCTGGATGTAGCTCTGGGCAGTCTGCTCTTGTGTGAGGTGTCCCTGCCCATGGCAGGGGGGGTTTGGAACTAGGTGATCCTTGAGGTCTCTTCTAATCCTAACAATTCTATGATACTCATGATATCTTTAGTCTTCTTAGCCACAGAAGCACATTGCTGGCTCATGGGGAACTTGTCCACCAGGACTCCCAGGTCCATCTCTACAGAATTGGGGGCTTTGTTGTGTTAAATATACATAAACCCCTGGTAAAAAGTGTTCTGCCATCTTACCATGCTTGAGCACTCGATATGCAGAGGTGAAATGGAAGGAAAAGCATTTCTGCCTTTGCCCTTGTAACAGAGGTACAGTGACAGCCAGACTGACCACCAGGTTCATTGTGCAGTTTGTGGGGCAGCCTTTGAACTTCCCTCAATACTAAGTAGGAAAACCACAGACTGAAAAAGGTGGGCCACACCTCCAAACCTGCACCTGAGTTTGATTTTTAGCCAATATACATGAACACTCCATTTCTCATTTAGTTTCTTATTTTCTTCTCAGGCCATCTAGTTCTGTTGCATTTGACAGGAAAAACAAAGAAACAAACCAACAAAAAAGGATATTCTGGCTTGCATCACAGTCTTTTCAATAAGAAAAGGAGAATATCCAAAAAAAAAAGGAGAATGCTTGTCTAAATAAAAATAGCACATTTCTACCCTTTTGTCCAAAAGGATGTTTGATAATAAGTCCTCTAGTAATGAACTTGACTACCAGCAACAGCCAAATGTTAAAGCCACCTGAGAAAACCACTGCATGTTGAAAAAGCTCTAATTCTGTTCCTTATTGTTGCTCTGCAGACCTGGCTTTGGATTTCTTTTAGCATGTCATTAATTTTAAGGAAAACTTACAAGACAAATGAGGAAAGGGTAGGATTTGGAATTCTGAAGGAACAGCATGAATTATCAGAACCACACCAGCCAAGGGAAACAATTTGTTATAAGAGAAGGGAAATCACCTACTCTAAGTGGTCTCCCACCAAGAAAACACAAAGGAAAGCACTAAGGGGAACAGGCACGGTGGTCCAAATATTCTCTCTGGAAAAAATGTGGATTTTTGTTCCTTCATTCATGGTTCAAGTCTCTAAATTAATACACAGGGACCTTTCCTACCCATGTGAAAAGATTTACTCGTGCAACATGGTGTGCAGTGTTATTCTAAGGTAATTAGGACTGATCCATCATGTGGCCAGCAGCTCAAGGAAGTTGATTCTCCCCCTCTACACCACTCTCCTGAGGCCCCATGTGTAGTACTGTGTCCAGTTCTGGAGCCCCGAGTACAAGAAAGATCTGGAGGTGCTGGAAGGTGTCCAGAAAAGGGCCATGAGGATGAGCAGAGGGCTGGAGCTGCTCTGCTATGAGGACAGACTGAGAGAGTTGGGGCTGTTCAGTCTGGAGAAGAGAAGGCTCCGAGGTGACCTTATTGCAGCCTTCCAGTATCTGACGGGGGCTACAGAAAAGCTGAGGAGGAACTTTTTAGGGTGTCAGAGAGTGATAGGACTGGGGGGGATGGACCCAAGCTAGAGAAGGGGAGATTTCAGTTATATGTTAGGAAGTTCTCCACCATGAGGGTGGTGAGACACTGGAACAAGCCTCCCAGGGAGGTGGTGGCAGCCCCTTCCCTGGATGTTCTTAAAGCCAGGCTGGATGTGGCTCTGAGCAACCTGATCTAGTGGAAAGTGTCCCTGCCCATGGTGAGGGGGTTGGAACTAGGTGATCCTTGAGGTCCCTTCCAACCCTGAGGATTCTGTGATTTCTGCCATAACTATTTTAATGAATATTTTTATCTCTGACTGACTGAGAAATCCTTCAGATTGAAGTGCAATGGATCAAACAACAAATGAATATTGGCATAAAAAAATTCCTCCTTTACTTTAGAATACTACATTTTGATAAACTGACTGCCACAATAGCATGGGTCCCTCATCATCTCTATAAAAACCAGATTGGGGCAAAAATACAGGCACTTTTGTTTTAAAATGTAGGCTTATTTAATCATTTATTTTACTCATTGCTAACATATAAATACATACATATATTCCACAAAAAAATAAGATGACTAAAAGAGTGGGCTGTTTGCTAGAGCTGACATAGAAAGAACTCTCTGGTGGGAAATACGTCAAGCTGATCTTAACATTACAAGCTCTTTTTTTTTTTTCTTTTAGTTTTTATGGTTTTCATGATTTCTTGCAATTGATTTTTCATAGCTAGCTGAATGCCAGCACAGTTGTTTTATATGTAATCTTAATTTTCTGGATAACATTTAAAACAGGGAGAAAAATGCCAGACTGCTACTTTTCTCCATGCCAAATCAACAGTTTCTGGGAACAAGGTTCTGTGCAACATGACTGGAAGAAAGCTAAGGAAACCTTCGACCAAGGGCTTGACTGACCAATTTGCATCCCCTCTGCAGTAAGTAGTTAACCTGCAAACATTCCCAGCAAAAGTGCTGCCCAGCCCACATGCACAATGTTGCTACCAAGGGAAGCAGCAGTTTTCACCCATTGCCACTGACAAACAGTGGCAGAAGGGCCAGAAGGGACCTCCAAAGCTCATCCAGTCCAATCTCCTCACAGTCAGCAGGGACATCCCCAACTAGATCAGGTTGCCCAGGGCCTCGTCGAGCATCATCTTGAATATCTCCAGGAAAGGAGCCTCAACCACTTCCCTGGGCAACCTGTTCCAGTGTTCCACCATCCTCATAGCAAAGAACTTCTTCCTGATACCCAAAATCTGCTCTTCTCTAGTCTGAAGCCATTGCCCCTTGTCCTGTCACTGCAGGCCCTTGCAAACAGTCTCTCCCCATCTTTCCTGTAGCCACTGGAAGGCTTCTATCAGGTCTCCCTGGTGCCTCCTCTTCTGTTGGGAAACCTTCCTCTAGACATTGGTCCTGAAGGCTTTCCTTTTAAAAGCATTGCCAATCACAGCAGGGTTCGGGTTTTAAGGGACCTTAAAAGGTCACCTAGTCCAACTCTCCTGCAGTGAGCAAGGGACGTTTGCAACTCGATCATGTTGCTCAGAGCCCCATCCCACCTGACCCGGAATGTCACCAGGAATGGACTATCTATCACCTCTCTGGGCAACCTGTGCCAGTGTTTTACCATATCACCACCCTCATTACCCTCCAATCTTCCAGGTCAGTTTGCCTGGGGCTCTAAGCAACCAGCTGTGGTGGAAGATGTCCCTGCTCACTACAGGAAAATCGGACTGGATGTCCTTTAAAGATCCTTGTGCTTCCAGCACAACAATCACCCAGACTTTTCTGAGCATGAGATAACCACACATTAAGTGATAAGTGGGACAGATTTCCTTTTCTTCTGCTTACTGTTAAGTACATGAAAAGGCCAGTAAAAAAGTAAACCCCCTGCTTCCTCACAGTCATTGCCAGAATAGCTGACAGCAATGCTAGACCCTTTTTTTTTTTACTCCAGCTATTAAGGCAGGCAGGGTAATGATCACTCTCAACCTTCTTTAGTCATCCAAAATGACACCAAGCTGGAATTCACATTATCATACCTGCATTAGTGTCTGGCACACAGAATTAAAGCCGAAATACTGACTTAGCTAAAGGAAATGTTGAAACCCACTTGCAGTGGGGCCACAATTCATCTCAAAGCATCTTGCCTCAAGTTGCACTGCAAGACATCCAGCCAAATAAAGCCCAGGTGACTTAACTCCCAACCTTCTGGTCCAAAATGTAGATAAAGCCTCCATAATAAATTTGCAATGACTGTTCCCATCTAGATGTAATCCTCTGTTGGTCCCTGATGTTAGTGGTGCTGCTTGTGCTGGCACTCAAGGGCATGGTGGAAAAGCTGAAGTCACCAACCTGGTGGCACCAGCAGATTCACACACCTCAGAATTAAAAAGCAAGAAAATGTAATGTAGAGCTCTGGTGAAATCTTCACTGAATAGATTTATTTGGGAACTGTGTTATGCCTAATCAGACTGAAACCTTTAATTTCTCCTAGGATTTCCCCAATGAGATGCATACTGAATACTTAGGCTCAAAAATCCCTCATTGGTGGATTTGAACATGTCAAATTCATCCTTCTTCTAACCCAAGCTTGTGACCTTCAGAAAGTGACTGTTTTGGAAATGATGTCCCTCTCTTGTTCATTTACAGGTTATCTGAGCTGGATGGAGGTATTACTGAGTGATTCATGACAGTCTGTGCTGCAGCACATGACCAAAGTTGTCCCTTTGGGCCTTAAATACTGACTCATGCAACTTTTCCCTAGTTGTCAAATATTTCTGCAGTAAAATGGCTGTTATGTTCCTGCAAGCAGGGTACCCATGATGTTAGCATTTGCTTTTTGTTGCTTCACAAGGCAATCACAGAACCCCAGCATGGTGATGGTTGGAAGGGATCTTTGAAGATCATCCAGTCCAACTCCCCTGCTAAATCTGCTCTCCCAGGATCACAATGTCCAGCTGGGTTTGGAATCTCTCCAGAGAAGGGGACTCCACAACCTCTCTGGGCAGCTCTGACATCTTCACCAGAAGAAAGCTTTTTTTCTTGTGCTCAGGTGGAACATCTTGGGTCCCAGTTTGTTCCCATTTCTCCTTGTCCTGTCAACTGGGCACCACTGAAAAAGGTCTGGCCCCATCCTCTTGCCCCCCACAAGACCTTTAGCTCTTGTTAAGCATCGAGTAGCTCCACCTTTCATGCTGCTCTTTTGCAGGCTGCACACCCCAGACCTCTCATCCTTTTCTGCTCACAGAGATGTTCCAGTCCTTCTATAGCTATGCCTGGCAGACAGGAGAGATTCTGTTTCTCTCTCTCTGAAGAGGAGCCACCAATGTCAAATGCATGTTTGGTTTAAAGACAGCAATTTGACTGGAGAACAAAGTCATTGTGTGATGATTTGAGACCCCTTCACTAGGATAACAAACATCAGCTTGGAATATAAAATCCCCACTGCAAGGTGGATCTAAAGTGGATGTTGCTAAAGGTTATGCAAATGCAGGAAATTATAATTCTATCTCAATGTCATTACACGTGTCTACTTGGATGCACATTTTCTGCTATGTTTAAGTTAAACAAAACACTAAATGACTGTGTAGTATGACATCTCATTAATATGTTTCCATTCACATCTGTGCCTTTAGTATGAAAAAATAGGCTGCTCAAGTGATAAGAGATTAAGTCCTTTAATTAGAAGCAAATGACAAATCACTGCTAACCCCATGTGATGCTTTCTAAAACTTCCATCAAATATTCCCCTTAAAACATTATTAAGCCCAAGTTCAGCAGATCTACTTCCTAGAAAGTGCTATTTAACAAAACCCAGGCAGGATGTTAATACTGAGGCCCAATTACAGGTTGCCAATGCATTTCCTGCAAGGGGATTGACAGGGGATCATTTTGTTATGGGGCCACCTCCAGCGTGTTGTGACAACCACTCATTACACCTCTGAGCACAGCACTCAGCTGTAGGTTTTCCACAGGATGCAAATAGCTCCAAATGGGTTCAATTTAGAGATAGCAGATAATGTATCCTTCACTTCTTTAAGGTAGAAGCTTTTAATTTTCAAGGAAAGAGAAAGAGGAGTACATTTCAGTGGCTGGAAATAAAGATTTACTTAAAAAAAAAAAAAAAAAAAACAAGCAAATTGAGAACAGAAATAACTATGATAAAAATAAAAAGCTTAACTTGCTTTTTTTTTTTTCCCACTTGTCTAAAAGACATAGAGGCTGTGTCAGCTGGCATCCCTCTTTATTTAGGATGCCATACAATTGTTCATTTAAATCTGTGCTTTGCAAACTGGCGACAAGCACGAGGGAGCAAGATTTCATGTTTGCATAGCAATCCTTTCATCTTGAGTAATCTCACCAGCTTTTGCAAAGAACCCATACAGAAGATGAACATGGAGAGCAATAATTACTAATGACAGCTGATTCATGGCCTAGGCACAGCAATAGTTAACACAAAAATAGTTTTACCAATAAAAAAGAGGGGGGTGGGAAGGGCAAAAAAGTCCAATCTGTTGAAACCCAGCCATGTGTAGGAAACATTTTTGCTAGCTCAAGACACAAACACACTCCCAACTATTGCAAGCTTAAACATTTGTAAGAGTGATAAACACAAAGAGAAAAATTCCAAGTGTGTAGCAGGCAACAGGTTCATGAAATTTTGATCACAACTGATCTCCTTCTGTCAGCTTATTCATGCCAGTAAGCTCCAAACACATACTTTAAACAATATTATAGTTGCTCAAAGTTCACTTCTTTAGAAAGAGTCCTCAGGCACTGGAACAGGCTGCCCAGGGAGGTGGTGGAGTCACCATCCTTGGTGGTGTTGAATAAAAGTGTAGACATGACACTTCTGGACATGGTTTAGTGGACACAGAGGTGTTGGGTTGATGCTTGGACTTGATGATCTTAGAGTTCTTTTCTGATCTTAATGGTTCTATGTTTCAGGAAGTCTTCCACATCTGATACATCAAGGAGCCTTAAATCTCTGTGATTAACAGATCTACTCTCTCTCTTCACCTTGTCATTGATCTACTTATCTAATATGCTTCTAAGCATATTATATATGACCTGAGCTTGTTGAAGATGTCCCTGCTGACTGCAGGAGTTTTGAACTAGATGACTTTAAAGGTCCCTTCCAATCCAAACCATTCGATGATTCTATGATCATAGAATCATCGAATGGTTTGGGCTGGAAGTGACCTCCAAAGGTCATCTAGTCCAATCCCCCTGCAGTAAGCAGGACATCCTCCACTGGATCATGTTTCTCAGACCCTGATCTTGAGTATCTCTAGGGACAATGGCTAATCAAACCTGTTTTCCACAGCTACCTGTCCATCACATCTTTTGGCAAGCCCTACATCCAAGGGTTTGTGTGTTTGGTTTTGGGGTTGGGGTGTTTTGGGTTTTGTTTGTTTGGGTTTTTTAGGCTATCAGGTAGTGATAGGACTGGGGGGAATGGAATAAAGCTAGAAGTGGGGAGATTGAGGCTGGACATGAGGAAGTTCTTCCCCATGAGAGTGGTGAGAGCCTGGAATGGGTTGCCCAGGGAGGTGGTTGAGGCTCCGTCCCTGGAGGTGTTTAAGGCCAGGCTGGATGAGGCTCTGGCCAGCCTGATGTAGTGTGAGGTGTCCCTGGGCATGGCAGGGGGGTTGGAACTAGATGATCCTTGTGGTCCCTTCCAACCCGGACTGATTCTGTGATCCCTAAGAGAGTGATAACGAAAATAAAAGTTAGTTTCTTACAGAGCCAGACAGAAAATGTTGAAAACACTGTAAAATGTTGGCTGAGGATGCAAATGTGGGTGCACTTCTGCAGTCTTAGTATAAATTCAGTCCAAAAGGGAGTTACTTGGCTATTACATGATAGACTCAAGAGCTGGGGATTTGGTGTCAAGTGTATTTCTCTTTGTCTTCAAAGAAATGGAAAGAATATGCAAATCAAAAGCCAAAGCGAATAAAAGGTACTCTGTAACTGACATTTTAATTATCTTGTTTGGATATTATTCATTTTATTTATTCTTCTAAATGCAAACAGCTCTGGCCCACTGTATGAACATTATCTCCATTGGAAGTCTTCAGTACCTCTAATAAAAACACACAATTGCTTGGCTACCAAATCCAATGAAACTTACCCTAAACATACTGTATTCATTATAACCATAGATTTGTGAATAACACACAAGGAAAAAAAAAAAGAAAAAAAATACTTTGGAAAGAGGGGGCAGTTTAAAACAGGCCAGTGAAAAGATGTAATTAGAGCTGTGTGGGCTTGGCAAAACCTCCTCGACAAACAAGCTTGAGGCTACTTTTGCCAAAGCACTCCAGGCTCACTGAGGTTTCATTATGGTGAGGGGAGCTTAATTCTGGTGAATATTGGATACAATAGGATGTAATCAAATATAGAATAATAATAAAAAAGAAGCCAAAGGGGAAAGAAGAAACTGCACCCTACTCAATGAGAGAGCTAAAATACAACCAGCTTATTAACTGGCTGTGTTACAAGTGATTTCAGTTGGTGCAGGGTTGTTTGGAAAGAGGAAAGGCTGCAGATGAATGAGTAGGATTATCATGAGCAATTTATTTGCTGGAAACACTCTTGGGGCCCTTGACTGTGCTGGGACTTTGCCCACAAATATAGAGGCAGTTTCATGTCTTCTGATCACCACACAGATGCACTTAAGGAACTCACAAACACACACACGCACGTGGCAGCCAAAATTTGTTTGAGCTTGTTTCATCTTCAAGGGGGAAAGAACCTTTCCATCAAGGAGCACATAAACATCTCCTCCACCTTTGACTGCTGTTGGAGAAGGAAGAGATGAAAGCAGATATTTCAAGTGTTTCAAAAGATATTTGTGATTCCCTTCTTTCAGAGCAAAGTGTGCAGCTCTTGGTGCTCAGCCATAGCAGACAAGGACCTTCCTGTCCTCCATCAAGCTTTCTGCAGGAGTCTACACACACACACACACAAACAACATCCTCAATGCTGAGAAACATCATTGGAAGATGACTTGTCCTTCTAAAAGCTCCCTTAGAGTAGTTATCCCAACCTGGATCCTACACACTTGGCAGAAACACACAGCTGTCCAAAGCAGGTCTCTCATTTGGTCCATGTAGCTAAACCAACCCCATCCCCCAAACAAAACACAGAGCCATAATGGGACCTCCCTCTGTCCCCAGCTCTAGGTACCTTGCTGGCGTGTACTCTGCAGAAAGCCTCTGCCCTTCCATCTTTGCAGCAGACCTTGCCTTTTTCTACCAGAGATGGAGATGGGCCAGCCATGGCAGTACCTCATGCCATTTGGAAAAAAAGCATTTTCCAGCATCTGTCAGAGCACAAACCAGCTGTTAACAACTGTTAGTCATGCTCTGCCTCACCATTGTTACCAGGAGCTCTGAAATGCTGCATCCAAGCAGCAGCCCATGAACAGCACCAACAGGTAAGCCCTACAGCACCCGTCCATCTCTTGCAGACAAATTTGCTGTTAAATGAAACAGAATTTCTTTTCTGGGAGAAAAGTTTTGTTTGTTTTTTTTTTTTTTTCCATATGAACTATTAGAATCACAGAATTGTTTTGGTTGGAAAAGATCATTGAGTCCAACCATTAACCTACCACCACCATGGCCATGTCCCAAAGTGCCATATCCACACATCTCTCAAACACCTCCAGGGATGGTGACTCCACCACATCCCTGGGCAGCCTGTTCCATTGCCTCTTAAAATCAGGAAAGAAATTTTTTCCTAATCTTCAATCTAAACCTCCCCTGGTAGAACCTAAGGCTATTTCCTCTCATTCTATTAGCAAGAAACAATAGAAACGGTCCTACTCAACGTGCTAAAATTGAGCTTGAAACCCTATATCCTGAACGTAAGTGAGAGAAGCTGGAAAGGTGCAGCATGTGTACACGTCTGTTCACTTTGGTGGTGCTGTGGGAGCATCACATAACTTGACTTTGGAGGCCTAAATATAGACCCTGGATCCTATATTTATCTTCCTGGCCTCAAATTTCGACTCAGACTTCGTTTGGAAACAAAACAGCTAAACCAGTTGTTAAACCACAACCTCAGTCAGGTCTTTTCCAGCCAAAAATGGTTCTATGAAAAGAAAACAACTGAAAGGCAAAGCCTCATATGATGCTATTGCATTACACCTTGCTGCAGGAATCAGTGTGGGTTTTAGCAATTTTCTTGTTTCACTCCACATTTCTGCACCGCTGGAGGAAGGCACAGGCAGCCACTGGTGTGACAACATGACCAGTGCCTTCCTCCAGCCTTGCTGTGCCACAGCACAAATTCAACCTCAGCACACCACAGGAACAATGGATGGCAAACATGGCAAAAAATACCCCTAGAGATTTCCATTCTCCCTGGAGAAAGCAGAGCTGAATCCAGCCCAGCTCCTTCAGCCTCCACACCATGGCTCAGTTCGACACAGATCAGGTCCTACATGCATGTTCCTGTGGACAGAGGATTTGTTTTCAGGCCTTTCCAGCCCAGAAGGTATTTTTTCATTAGGGATATGTCAGAAAGGTGCTGTGTGATCACAGTAATCACTTTGGACAGCTGTAATAATAATAGTAATAAGAATATTTAGATATTTTCATCTTCAAAGCACTTTGAAAACCGTCTACTAGCAGATCTCCCCAGCTGCTGTTTGAAGAAGACAATAATTATAACCCTGCTGACACTCAGGGGTGGCAGAGATTTCTGTGAGGATTAGCAATGCTTTTAACACATCCAGTCTGCCTTGCTGCCGTTTTACAGGTAGGAAAACCAAGGGTTGAGGGCAAAAAGACTCACTCTCCCCATCATAGCTGCATGGAGATTCACATTCTACTGCTCTCAAATCTGTTCCATCCTCCAGCCCAACAGGAAACACTGCATCATAATCTGGAGAGGAAAATTCAAGATTCTATGTTTTGGAGGTTTTGGGTTGATTTGTTTTCCATTTTTTCAACCTTGTGAATCCAGGTGAACTGCCTCTCTGGTTGAAGAGTCTCAAACAAGTGGATCACTCACAATCATCACCTTCCCTGCCTCTAATTTGGCTCCACCACCTGCCCTGAGTTCAAAGTATCAGAGTACATCAGAGGTTGGAAGGGACCTCCAGAGGTCATCAGGTCCAACCCCCTGCCAGAGCAGCAGCACTTAGGGTAGTCTGCACAGGAATGCATCCAGGTGGGGTTGGAAAGGCTCCAGAGAAGGAGACTCCACAACCCCCCTGGGCAGCCTGTTCCAGGGCTCTGTCACCCTCACTGCAAAGAAGTTTCTCCTCATGTTGAGCTGAAATCTTCTCTGTTCAAGTTTGAACCCATTGGTCCTTGTCTGATCACTGGGAACCACCCAAAAGAGCCTGGCCCCCTCCCCTTGACACCCACCCCTCAGGTATTTATACACAGTTAAGTTCCCATTCCAGCAGGAAAAGCTCATGTTAAGAAAATAAATTAAAAAAAAAATAATAACATGTTAATTAATAAACCTTTTCCATTACCTCAGGTTCTGAAGACCCTTTTCTTCTGTAGAAGATTGTAGTCCAAAGCCCCAACCTGATAAGAACCTGAAATCCCAGGGGCAAACCACTATTTAACCCCTACTTCAACTCTTAATGAAAGGAAACAGAGAAATGCAGCTATAATTCAAGATATTGTATGGAAGTCTGCTCAAAGTTATTTTTTTTTCAAAAATATAAATTACAAGAGATTATTGATTTTTAAAAAGCTTACTTCAACAATCAGCTTTCTGTCTCATTCCCTTTCACTCTCTCTCTCTCTCTCTGCTTTATTCATTTCCTTATGTAAAAGAATTTAACCAAAGGAAACCAGCATTTTAATTCAATTTCTCCTATAAAATATATAATTTTATTTTGCCATAATGGCTGCTTTTATTCCCAGAGTCAGATTTTATTTAAATTTCAGTCCATTAGGAACAAAACTTGCCATTTTCTGATAAACAAAATCAGCAGGGAAGCCTCTTCCAACTAGGAATGTATTTTCTATCAACCTTTGTTCTAGCTGGTGTAAATGACAGGTATATTCCACTTTTCCTGCCTTTAGTTTTAAAGATTCTATGGGGAGGAGGGTGAATGAAGAGAGTGACATTTTAAACAACAAAACTAGCAATCAGAAAAGCAGCCCCATGACAGCCTTATGGAAGAAATAGGGGGGGGAGAAAAAAAAAATTGGAAAAAAAAATATATAATCCATTGCTTTGGACCACCAAAGAGGACTAATCTGAGTCATTAACAGAAAACCCGTTAATTTTCCTCCCTGTGACTGTTGTTTGGAGAAGTACTTGAGACCTTTGAGAGGCAGGCATTTAACTGTTTCTTGGCAGGCTGGAAAACAGATGCCAAGGAAATAATTTAAATGGGGGGGGGGGGGGGGGGGGGGAGGGGGGAATCTAAAAGAAATGCAAATGTAGAGTTTGTTAAAAAAATAAAAGTAAAAATGAGGATTGCTAGGGAAGGACTTTTTAGGATCTCAGGTAGGACTAGGGGGAATGGAATAAAGCTGGAAGTGGGGAGATTCAGGCTGGACATGAGGAAGAAGTTCTTCCCCATGAGAGTGGTGAGAGCCTGGAATGGGTTGTCCAGGGAGGTGGTTGAGGCCCCATTCCTGGAGGTGTTTAAGGCCAGGCTGGATGAGGCTCTGGCCAGCCTGATGTAGTGTGAGGTGTCCCTGGCCATGGCAGGGGGGTTGGAACTGGATGATCCTTGTGGTCCCTTCCAACCCTGACTGATTCTATGATGAAATCCAGACTTTAGCCAAAAATCAGATGGTGAGATGACAGCTTTCAAGAGTGGAAAGAACACCCTGTGGTGTTCTGTTCTGCATTAGTCAAACCAGCATAGCTACAGGCAGCGTTTGACTCAATGTACTGAAATTCAGATCCCTGGCCCAATCCAACAGAATCACAGTGTCACACAGGATCACAGCATAGCAGAGGTTGGAAGAGACCTCTAGAGATCAAGTCCAAGCCCTCTGCCAGAGCAGCATCGCTTAGAGTAGTCCACATAGGAATGCATCCAGATGGGATCAGCCTGTTAACCACCTGTTATCCCTGTGAGCCACCCAAAAGAGCCTGGCCCCCTCCCCTTGACACTCACCCCTCAGCTATTGATAGACATTGATTAGATCCCCTCTCAGCCTTCTCTTCTCCAGACTAAATAGCCCCAGGGCTCTCACTGGGGTTTTCCCTCCAAACTACCCTTTAAGCATGCTGGTTTTCTTGGAAGGAGGTTGCAATCTCGAGGATGAGAGTGAAATGTGGTCATGGCAAGCCCATGTAAAGGTCTGCACCAAGCTGGGTAGAGCTTTGGAGCTAACATTGAAATGTTTGCTGGGGGTGTAGGGTCCCCCATTCAGTCATGGGGCCCTGTAGCTGTGTCTGGGGACTTTCAAAACTTGTTTTCTTCATTTCCAATTTTGTCACACAATTCACAAGATGTCATGTAGGTGATCTTCTAACTGCCTGAGAGACAGCAGACACTGTTCTAAGAGCGTCACCATTTCTTCCAGTACCCAGACTGGAAGGGAAGATGCTACTGAGACCTTTGCTGCAGAGTGAAGGCACGAGGCCATGGAAAGAATAACTCTCTGGAAGATGCTCTGCACCAGGGTCTAGCATCCTCTTTCCACAGCATTAAGGGTTAGGGCTAGGCTGGAGACTTTCAAGACCCATCTGGATGCATTCCTGTGTGACCTGTGCTCTGGCAGGGGGGTTGGACTTGATGATCTCCTGAGGTCCCTTCCAACCTCTGATATATTGTGATTCTGAGGTCCCTTCCAACTTCTAACAGCCTGTGAGCTGGCTACTAAACAAATAACAGAGGCTTTCTTTGAACCCTTCTCCCTTCCCAGCGGGAAGAGAAAGGGAATAAAGGAGAGGGTTGGGAAAGAAAACTAAACCAACTTGAATGAATAATGAAAATAATGAAATACATACATAAATGTTCCATGAATGTAGTATCTAAGCAAGGAGTTAAAGTTCCCAGCACCAGCCTAATGCTGAACCTTTAGAGAAGAGAAACATTAGTTTCATGACTGCATATGGGAAAAAATAAACACATTTACCTACATGTTTCCCAGGAAAATCCAAGCATCTTAGAAGCACAGTGCAATACCTTGATATGTTTTTCTAAAGACATTGTACAGAAAATAAACAAACAAACAAACAAATAAATAAAACTACCTCTTTCCTGACTCTCCTTTTGTATATACAGGGAAAAAAAAATCTACTCCATTTTACAGTTCTTTGGGGATTTCCTGTGTGTCTGTTTCTTTCCTATTTGATCACTGTAGGGAGAAAGTATAAAGATCTCCACAGCAATCAGCCTTTCCACCTCTGTCTTTTATCCTCCTGGAGTCAGAAGGAAAATTTCTGAGCAGCTCAAAGCATGGAGAAATTTGTCTGTTGCTGCCTGGTCTGCCCTTGGGACCCACCCTGCACTGCAGGGAGCTCAGTCCCAGCACAGCTTAGTCCTGTTATGGGTGGTGACTGTGTTCATGGCAACTGGTCTGGCTTTCATTGCATTCTCACTGTGTCTCTTTTGCTGGTGATCATCCTTTTCATGTATACTTTGAAGGAGTCAAATTTCATCTGCTTCTGCTAAACCGCTTCAAAGAGATTCAACAGTGAAGTTCCTGAGTTCTGTTTTCTCCTGCTCTACCCTGAATTTGTTTTTCTTCTACATCCTTCTGCATGCAGTGATCAGCAAACACCACATTCTAACAGAGCTGAGAATGTCTGCACTGCCAAGTACTTTAAAGGTGTTGGTAAAGGTATTTGTACCCACTCAAATCACAGAATCATAGAATGGGTTGGGTTGGAAGGGAACTTAAATATTATCTAGTCCACTTTATCTGTGGACCTTAAATATTATCTAGTCCACTCTATCTGTTGTGGGCAGAGACATCTTCAACTAGGTCAGTTTGCTCAAAGCCCCATCCAAAGTGATCTTCAATATTTCCAGGCAGGGGACAACCACATCTTTCCTGGCCAACATGGACCAGGGCCTCACCACCTTCAAAATGAAGAGCTTCTTCCTGCCACCTAAGCTAAATCTGCACTCTTTCAGTTTAAAGGCTTTACCTCTTGTCCTGTCACTCTGGGCCCTTGTCAGAAGTCGCTCCCAGGCTTTTCCCTCTTTAAGACTGAAAGGCTGCTTGAAGGTCTCCCCAGAGCCTTCTCCAGGCTGAAGAGCCCCAAATGTTTCATCTTGTCCTCATAGGGAAGGTGGTCCATACCCTTCTTTGGACTTGCACAAACAGGTTCATGTCCAGGAGTTAATCAAGCAGCAACATTAATGAGTTCACAAGTGCTGAGTCCAGCAGTACCCTTCCTATTTCACCAACTGCAGCAGCCCAGAGGCTGCAGAAAGAAACTCCAGCAGCAGCTGGATTTCATCAGTCTGCAAATGGATTCTGATGGAACCCTAAAGCCTCAGTTTCCCCACAGGGTACAGAGACCTGGAGGTGACACTGAACTTTGGATTTTATAGCATGTGCTTCCCCAGGGAGATGGCTGAATCACTATCCCTGGAGGGGCTTAAAAAATGTATAGCTGTGGTGGTAAGGGGTATGGCTTAGCAGCAGCCTTGGTAGAGTTAGATGATGGTTGGACTTGATGATCTGAAAGATTTTTTTCCAGACAGAATGATTCTAAGATGTAAGTCATGCAGAAGAGCTGCAAGAGATACAGAGAATCAGGGAGGAAACACTCAGCATCTCTCTTCTTCCAAGCTGGGGTCTGTCATACCTTACTTCCACTCCCAGACTTAGAATCATAGAATCAGTCATGGTTGGAAGGGACCACAAGGATCATCTAGTTCCAACCCCCTGCCATGGGCAGGGACACCTCACAGTAGATCAGGCTGGCCAGAGACTTAGGGGCAAAGTCAAGGAGATGTGTAGAGATACTAGCTAAATGTTATGTGCTCAACACCTGGAGATTCTTTACACCAAATCATATCATTTTGTACCCAGTTCTCCCAGAGATCCTGCTGGTATCTCTATTCCCACTCCAGCCTAACAAAACATACTCAAGATATAGGTACTGCAAAAAGATTGTCTTGAGTAATTAAAGTTGTAAGGGGCAATGCTCAGACACTGCATTGTCTAAAGCATACAATTCAACAGTTCTCTGAAGATTAATGTCCTGTGCCTGCAACTTGGTTGTTCTGGGTTTAAGTATTCAACATAATGCTGCTCATTACAGAGAGCAGTGACATCTATATCCAAGGGGGAAATATGGTTCAAGTCAGCTTTTGTGTTTAAATATTAGTAGTAAATTCAAATTCAATTTCACATGATCAGTGTATGTGACACTAACTACATCAAGGTAGACTTGGGGATTTCTCAACTCTATATTGAGGAGAATTACATGACTGAAAACTAATTAGGGAAGCACATAAAGTGAATTTATTTAGTATTCTCTTGTATGTAGTTAACTTAAAGTAATGTATCAAATTTCCTACAGAAAAAAAAATGTGACTACATAACACAGAGCAAAATGCACCAGAAATCAGATCAAGCAAATTGTCTTTTTTTTTTTTTTCTCTCCCTTCTTTTAAAACTGAAAATGTTTAAGCTGTAATGAAAAAAATTCTAATAGTAGTTGTTGGAGGTTTGGGTCCCCCCACCCCCCGTCTGGAGGAAGAGAATGCTTTGGTACCACGTCTCACACAGGGAATAAGGAACAGCTGCAATGCCAATGAGAATGGGAAGAAAAAAAAAGAAGAAAAGAAAAAAAAAAGCAAGCAGTCAACTGTCATTTGTCTCTTCTGACCAAACAGCACCTGAACTGTGCTTCCCAAAGCTCCTGGGGGCATTTCTGTGACAGCAGTGCCCTACGTGCAGCCACAGCAAAGCCTGGTGGCTGCTGTGCAAGCAGGAGCACTGCACCAGAAATCACAGAAACATCCAGGTTGGAGGAGACCCTCAGGATCACCACGTCCAACCCAGAACCCTACCCTACCAAGGGTCACCCCTAAATCATGGCCCCAAGCACCACATCCAAACAACCTCTAAACACATCCAGGCTCAGGGACTCCACCGCCTCCCTGGGCAGCACATTCCAATCCCTGATCACTCTTGATGGGAAAAAATTCTTCCTACTGTCCAGTCTAAACATACACAGTGGCAGCCTGAGGCCATTCCCTCTTGTTCTATCACTAATTACCTGGGAGAAGAGACCAGCAACAACCTCTCCACAACCTCCTTTCAGGTAGTTGTAGAGAGCAATGAGGTCTCCCCTCAGCCTCTTCTTTTCTAAACTAACCATCCCCAGCTCCTTCAGTTGCTCTTCATCAGATTTATTCTCCAGGTCCTTCGCAGCTTCCTTGCCTTCCTCTGCACTGGCTCCAGCACCTCCACCTCTCTTCTGCATTGAGGTGCCCAAAACTGGACACAATACTCAAGGTGTGGCCTCCCCAGACCTGAATCCCAGGGGACAATCCCTTCCCTGCTGCTGCTGGACACAGAGTTTCTGATACAAGCCAGGATCACACTGGCTTTCTTGGCCACCAGCACCCTGCATGGAGCAGGATTGTTCCATTACAGTTTTCAAACTGTGTGTGTCATGATAGAAACTCTCTTAAACCTTTCATCTCATTCTTCACACAGACCTTTCCTCTTGTCTATGCAATTGTTGAGATGAAACCAACTCCCCCCATTTCTCCTTCTCCCTTCCACCTGGTGGTGCCACCCTGTCACAACAGAGTTCTTTATCTTAGAATCATAGAATCATCCTTTAAGGTTATTGAGTCAAATCATTCTTTCCTGGGAGGGTGGTAGAACACAGGCACAGGTTGCTCAGGGAGGTGGCAGAGGCCCCATCCCTGGAGACATTCAAGGTCAAGCTTGATGGGGCTCTGAGCAACCTGATCTAGTTAGGAATGGCCCTACTTACTGCAGGGGGATTGCACTAGATGACCCTAGAGGTCCCTTCCAAACTGGTGCATTCTATGATGATCCAGCACTGTCAGGTCACCACTAAACCATGTCACTCAGCACCACATCCGCATGGTTTTACATTTCCTCCAGGGACAGAGATCCAACCACTGCCCTGGGCAGCCTGTTCCACACCTTGATGACCCTTTTGGGGGAAGAAATCATTCCTAGTGCCCAAACTAAACCTCCCCTGGTGCAACATGAGACCACTTCCCCTTGCCCTATCACTTCACAGGATGTTAGATGGTTAGGGGTTGGAAGGGACCTCCGAAGATGATCGAGTCCAACAGCACTTGTGACTTGAGAGAAGACATCACCCCCAACATGTCTTCAATCCCCTTTCAGGGAGCTGGAGAGAACCAGAAGGTCTCCCTTGAGCCTCCTCTTCTACAGGCTAAACCATTCCAGTTCCCTCAGCAGTTTCTCAAGCACAAGTCTCATACTCCTCCTTCCTCCACAGGTTACCTGCCAGTGAGCCAGACATGAGCTCTGCATCCCAAACCCATGGCACTGGTGACAAAACACTACCTACACATGCAGCATAAATATTTCATGCTGCTTTTGTGGTCTGTTATAAATGATAAATAGATGACAATAGATGTCTTATAAAGTATTTATAGCCTATTGTCATTTTTGTTGCACTACAGCTTTGAATAAAGCATTAAAGCAAACGCAGGTCTAAGTGCTGGTGATGATGTGTGTTAACAAAGCCATTTATGATAAACAGACAAATCTTTGAGGGTCAATGACACTTTGACAAGCCTCACAAAGGCTTTTTTTTTTTTTTGCCTGTAATGTTTTTCCATTCATTTTTTACCACCCAACTGAAGAAATTGCATCTAAACCACAAGAACAACATTTCTTATTAACTAGGAATAAACAAATCAACCTGGGTCTCCTGGAGGTTTTGACACTGAAATAAGAAGGGTGATGTGCTCACTGTGGCCAAGGGATTCATCTTATTCACTACTTGCAGTGCTGTCCTGAAGAGCAAAACAGAGGACCACATGCTTGAAAGGATTCCCAAACGTTGGAACAGGCTCCCCAGGGAGGTGGGTAAATCCCCATCCCTAGATGGGCAGAGATGTGGTGCTGAGGGACATGGTAATGGCTGGACCCAATGATCTTAAAGGTCTTTTCCGAGCAAAATCACAGTCTCACAGTATCAAAGTATCTCAGAGGTTGGAAGGGACCTCCAGAGATCATCAGCTCCAACCCCCCTGCCAGAGCAGCAGCACTTAGGGTAATCTGCACAGGAATGCATCCAGGTGGGGTTGGAAAGGCTCCAGAGAAGGAGACTCCACAAACCCCCTGGGCAGCCTGTTCCAGGGCTCTGTCACCCTCACTGCAAAGAAGTTTCTCCTCATGTGGAGGTGAAATCTTCTCTGTTCAAGTTTGACCCCATTGGTCCTTGTCTGATCACTGGGAACCACCCAAAAGAGCCTGGCCCCCTCCCCTTGACACCCACCCCTCAGATGATCAGATAATGATTCTATGATTCTATGACTATGTCCAAAACATTTTTACCCTGCAAGAACATAGTTCCTTCAGCTTCAGCCTGGGTCTCTGGTCACTCTTCCAAAGGTAAAGCACTTCCTGCACCCTATCAGAAATTGTATCTACAACAGGAATTCCACTGATCTTTGGTTATTGAGGCATTCCAGTGGCATTTGTTGCTAAAAGCTGCCTGTTATATAACAGGACATGGGAAACAGAACAGTGCAGTAGAGGTTGTGTTGTGGAAAAACTCCATTACACCATCTTTGACCCCTGCACCAATAGAATTCTGCTCAAATTCTTTGTTCTGCTTCGACAAGAAGATTCAGGTTCCTGCATTGGATAAGCCAGAGGAACTGCAGCAGGTTAGCACCTGTCTGCAAATCTGCTTAAAAACAAGTGATCAAAACCTGCAACCTGACTTCCTCCTGTTGTAACCAAAGCTGGAAGCACAAGAGGAAATCTCAGCAAAAGCTGATGGGAAGCCTGCTTGGGAAGTGCCTACTTCTCTCCTTGACTCAAAGGGCAGTTGGGTGATTAGCTCTGCTGTGGAAGTCTGCCTTGCAAACACCAGAAGTCAGATAAGGCAAATCCTATCCTGGGGGATAATCTATTTTTTACTTAGGCATGCTCAAGGAAGGCTAAAATGATGAGCAAACAGATTTTTGAGGATGCAGTTTTAAGCTATGTTGACTGTGGAGCGGGGAGACCATCCTCTTGCATCAGGAGATGAATTTGCCTGCGGTTGGGAAGTCAAACTCTGCTCCCTGCCAGCCCAGGAGCATGCTGCAGGGCCTTTGTGTCCCAGAAGCTGGGTTTCCTTAATCAAGTAACACATTTGTTGAGAGACAGAAGGCTAAAGCTTGCAAAATGGAAGAGAATAACTTTCCTGTTTGTTATGTGTACTTTTGGAAATGACAGTCACAGAATCACAGAATGGTTTGGGTTGGAAGGAACTTTTAAAGGTCATCCAGTCCAACCCCCTGCACTCAGCAGGGACATCTGTAACTAGAGTAGGTTGCTCAGAGCCTCATCCAATCTGACCTAGAATGATTCCAGGAATGGGGCATCTGCCACCTCTGGGCAACCTGGGGCAGTGTCTCACCATTATCAGCATCAAATATTTCTTCCTAGAAGATTGGATGTCTACATGGTCTCCAACCCCCACCATGCTGGGATTCTGGGATTCTGTACTTGGAGATGCCCCTGCTCACTATTCTGTGATTCCAGGTTTCAAATGCTACCTGATTCATCATTGAGCTTACTGATGGAATCAACAGTTCTAAGGTTAAACTACTATCTCTGGTTTCAAAAGAGTCCATCTCTATCCTACATAACCAATAGACAAAGTGGAGTATGATGTTGGAGCCTATGTAGTCAGGGCAAAGGCTAACAAAAATAAACAAACATGCCTCCAAACCATCTCATATAAGCACCCTGAATATTGTGTTTGATCGTTTGTGGCTTCAACATCTGCCTGGCTCAAGCAACACTCATTTTTACAGCAGAACTTCCTTTGCTTTAACTCTTGAGATAAGAAACAAAAGGCCTGGAAAAACAGGACCTGAATAAAACTGCTAATAATTGAGGTGGTTTAACCTAAAGGGGGAGAACAAAGAGTGCTAAGTTTGTCCATGGATGACCTGTAGAGAAACAAGAAATTGCTCCCTCTGTCCACTTCAGAAAGAATAAATAGTAACAGGCTTGAACTGCTGAGAAGGAGATTTTGATTAGACATTAGCAAAAAAAAGCCTATAGAGATTGTGGAAACTCCATCACTGAGGATTTCAAGAGCAAGTTAGACAAGTATCTGTCATGAACTATTTAGGTACAGCTGATCCTGCCTCCCAGCTCTATTGCCTATAATATCTATGTTCTTCCCCCCCTCCTTGTGTTGTTAATTCATCCCTTACCTTTACAAGCACTAAAAAGAGAAGAGTGTTGTAGCCTTACTTCATCTGTGAGTAAAACACACTCAGTATTATTTTTCATACAGTTTCCTGACATGTAGCCATCCAAAAGTTCACTGTTTTAAATCAAGTGGAGTCTTCAGTGAAGCAATGCATCTATTATGTATACATTTCATTTAGTGAGGAGTAACACATGTGAAAATCATTTTTCAAAGTGAAATGTCATAAAATAATCATAAACACATTTTTTTTTCCAATGTGACACATGAGAGACATTAAAAATGGGATAAAACCTGAACAAAGTGAGTAAATGAGACAAGCTGAAAGCACTAAAACACAAAACCAAGCTGGCATCAGACACCACAAGATCTGAAAAGTTGACTTTCCTCTGAGTTTTCAGCTAATAGAATGGTTTAGGTTGGAAGGGACCTTGAAGATCATCAACTTCCAACCTCCCCACCATGGGCAGGGACACCTTCCACTAGCCCACGTTGCCCAAAGCCTCATCCAGCCTGGCTTTGAACACCTCCAGGGAGGGAACATTCATGACCTCCCTGAGTAACCTGTTCCATTGTCTCATCACCCTCATTGTAAAGAATTTCTTCCTAATCTCCAGTCTAAATCTGCCCTCCTCAAGCTCAAATCCATTCCCTCTGATCCTATCACTACAAGCCCTTATGAAAAGTTCCTTTGCAATATTCTTGCAGCTCCCTTCAGGTACTGGAAGGCTGCTCCTTCTCCAGGCTGAACAACCCCAACTCTCACCCTGTCTCCATAGTGGAGGCTCTCCAGCACTCTGATGATCTTTGTGGCCCTCCTCTGGACTTGCTCCAGCAGTTTCATGTCCCTGTTAAGCTGAGGGCCCAGAACTGGAGGCAGTGCTTCAGCTGTGGTCTCACGAGAGCGGAGCAGAGGGGCAGAATCCCCTCCCTGTGCTGCTGCTCTCCCTGCTTTGGATGCAGCCCAGCACACAGCTGCCTGCTGCTCTGCCAGTGACCATTGCTGGCTCATGGTGAGTTTTTCAGCAGCTGACAGCCCCAAGTCCTTCTTGAGACTGCTCTTGAGCCACTCCTCTCCCCGCCTGTATTTGTGCATGGGATTGCCCTGACTCAGGTGAAGGACCTTGCACTTGGCCTTGTTGAACACCATGAGGCTGGCTTGGGACCACCTCTCAAGCCTGTCCAAGACCCTCTGGATGTCATCCCTTCCCCTCCAGTCTGTCAGCTGGAGACACAGCTTGGTGTCATCCACAAACTTGCTGAGGGTGCCTCAATCTCACTGTCCACCAAGGAACATTTCCTCTGTCCTCATTCAAACCAAAGAATAAAGTGAAGGTGCAAAGATGGAAGTAGTCATGTTCAAAGGCCAAAGAACTATCAATTTTCATAAAGATTACAGATGAGGCTGTTCAGTCTGGAGAAAAGAAGGCTCTGAGGTGACCTTCTTGTGGCCTTCCAGTATCTGAAGGGGGCTACAAGAAAGCTGGGGAGGGACTTTTTAGGCTATCAGGTAGTGACAGGACTGGGGGGAATGGAACAAAGCTGGAAGTGGGAAGTTTCAGACTGGATGTGAGGAAGAAGTTGTTCCCCATGAGAGTGGTGAGAGCCTGGAATGGGTTGTCCAGGGAGGTGGTTGAGGCCCCATCCCTGGAAGTGTTTAAGGCCAGGCTGGATGAGGCTCTGGCCAGCCTGCTCTAGTGTGAGGTGTCCCTGCCCATGGCAGGGGGGTTGGAACTGGATGATCCTTGTGGTCCCTTCCAACCCTGACTGATTCTATGACTTTATCTAGGTGGTCAATTGCTTTTCCTCAGAGATAGCTAAACCAATCTCAGAAATAAGTGAAATTGCAATGCAAACTGAAAACTACCCAGCTAATTTTCCCTGAATTTTGAAATAGTTTGAATGATATTCTTGGGCCATTTCCAGAAATAGAAGTGCCCAGTACTCAAGTACAGCAAAAAGAAAGCAAACATCCCTGCTGCAGCAAAAATCAAAAATAGTCCTGGAGCTTTCAAAACCTCCTATCGTCATTTCTTTAACCTTGTCCCTCTTGCCTGCCTGAAGTCTCAGTCTGTGTTCTTCCAATCCAACCAAAGTGTTGGCATCAAGCAAAATTAATGACACTTTAATGATGCAGCCCCAGCCACACAGACCTCCTTCAGCTGGAACTACTTCAAATCAAGCTCTCCATCCTTCCTTTCTAGGCTTTTCAGTGCCTGTCTCACTTTCAGATTTGTTTTGTTGTTGTTGCTAGTCTAACACATTCCCTTTTTCAGTCAGTGCTGAACATTGTTTCCTTCTTAACTTTTTCAACCCATGTAAAAATAATTTGACTTTTGTTTTCATGAGCTTTTGTCTCTATAAGTCATTATATTTACAATTCCTTGTTATTCTTAGGCAATCTATACCTGTCTCATTCTTCAGACCTACCTCATCCTTCCTCTTCTTTACTCTCATGAGACCCCAAATGGAGTCCTGCATCCAGTTCTGGTGTCTGCAGCACAAGAAGGACACAGAACTTTTGGAGCAGGTCCAGAGAAGGTCCACAAAGATGATCAGAGAGCTGGAGAACCTCCCTTATGGGGACAGGCTGAGGGTTGGGGCTGTTCAGTCTGGAGAAGGGAAGGCTCTGAGGAGACCTAACAGCAGCCTTGCAGCACCTGAAGGGGACTACAGGAGAGCTGGGGAGGGACTTTTTACAAAGGCTTGGAGTGACAGGATGGGAGAGAGTGGATTGAAGCTTGAGTAGGGGAGATTTAGATTGGAGAATAGGAAGAGATTCTCTCCATTGAGGGTGATGAAACACTGAAACTAACTGCCCAGGCCCAGGAAGGCTGTGGATGTCCCCTCTCTGAGATGTTCAAGGCCAGGTTGGCCAAGGTCTTGAGCTTGAGGTGTCTCTGCCCATGGAAGGAGGGTTGGAACTAGATGATCTTCAAGGTCCCTTCCAAGCCAAAGCATTCCATGAGGCTCTGGCCAGCCTGATGTAGTGTGAGGTGTCCCTGCCCATGGCAGGGGGGTTGGAACTAGATGATCCTTGTGGTCCCTTCCAACCCTGACTGATTCTATAATTCCTCAAGCAGCCTTGCTGCTGCAAACATTGCAATCTATTGGAATATAAGCAACAAATTGAGGCAAGGTATTTCTTCCTTCTCTATTTCTGTAACATGGTCTGCAGCAGAAGTTTCACCTCAGGATTTACTACTTAAAATCTGAATCTGTTAAATAAGCCAGAAGAATATTGTAGTGGGGTTTATTAAATGTCTAGAATCGTAGAATAAGAGAATGGTTTGGGTGGGAAGGGACATTTAAAGGTCATCAAGTCCAAGCCCCAGTTTTTCTTTTCATAAATTACTCTTTCTGCCACAGTCCAGAGTTCTCCCAATTGCAGCCTTTGCTTCTTGGAGCCTAAGAGCCACGATACTCAAAATTATCTAGATGAAGCTGAAGTTTAGAAAAAGTTAAGCTCATCATTTGATCTCTAATCACCTAATGCAAAAATCCCAGTTTTTTGTAATGACATCATACATAATCATAAGGCCAAATGGAATGCCATAGATCTGTTTTGCACCATTTCCCTTGGCCTTATTAATCAGAAGATATTTCTGTTCTGCACTATTTCTTCTCTGTGTGGCTAATTCAACACATGGAGGCCCTTTTAGAATTCATGATTTATCTCCACTTCAGGTTTTCACTATTCTGTCAGCTTTACAATGAATTCAGCAAGAAGCCCACAGTATCAGAGTATATCAGAGGTTGGAAGGGACCTCAAGAGATTGTCAAGTCCAACCCCCCTGCCAGAGCGGGATCACATAGGGTAGTCTGCACAGGAATGCATCCTGACACCCTAAAAAGTCCCTCCCCAGCTTTCTTGGAGCCCCCTTCACATACTGGAAGGCCACAAGAAGGTCACCTCAGAGCCTTCTCTTCTCCAGACTGAACAGCCCCAACTCTTTCAGTCTCTCCTCATAGGAGAGGAGCTCCAGCCCTCTGCTCATCCTGGTGGCCCTTCTCTGGACACCTTCCAGCATGTCCAGATCCCTCTTGTAATAGAGGCTCCAGAACTGGATGCAGTACTCCAGGTGGGGTCTCACCAGAGCTGAGCAGAGGGGGAGAATCACCTCCCTGGACCTGCTGGCCACACTTCTCCTGATGCAGCCCAGGCTCTGGTTGGCTTTCTGGGCTGCAAGTGCACACTGACAGCTCATGTTGAGCTTCTCATCCCCCAGCACCCCCAAATCCCTGTCCTCAGGGCTGCTCTTCAGCCAGTCCCTGCCCAGCCTGGATTTTTGCTTGGGGTTGCCCTGACCCAGATGTAGGACCTTGCATTTGGTCTTGTTGAACCTCATGAGGTTGTCAAAGGTTCACCTCTCCAACCTGTCCAGGTCGCTCTGGATGGATCCCTTCCCTCCAGCCTGTCTGCTGCACCACACAGCTTGGTGTCATCAGCAAACTTGCTGAGGGTGCACTCAATGCCTCTGTCCATGGCACCAACAAAGATGTTGAACAAGCCTGGTCCCAGGACTGATCCCTGAGGGACTCTGCTTGTCACTGGCCTCCACTAGGACAGGGAGCCATTGACAGCCACTCTTTGGGTGAGGCCATCAAGCCATCTCTTTATCCACTGTATGGTGCATAAAGAACTGGCTTGTTTCTCCTGAACATTTCTAGGAAGTACAAAAGGTCTTTTTCAACCTTAATGGTTGGATGGTTCTGTAAAAGAGCCTGGTTTCAGTTCAGACCAGATAGTTTTTAGGATAGCTGGTTTGTCCACCCAGACATTTTCTTCCAGCTCACATCAGAACCCCATTTGTTCCCCAAACTCCTTGCAACACCTGCAGAGATTCACATCCTTCCTAGTAGTCAGGGGCCACCCCTTAGCATGCAAAATACACCATCTGAGGTTGCTAAATTAAACTGCTCTTCCAGTCTGAAAAATAAACTTATCTTCCATAAATCTGCTTCTGTTGAATATCCACCCACCTCACCCCCCATCCAGGAAGAGGAATATTCCCCCCAGCACAAACTCTTCAGGGTCCTGCATCTCTCTTTCAAATTACCCAACACATTGCAGCAGCCTCCAAAACAAAATAATAATAATCTGCAGCCTGCAGAATGTGCTTCTCCAGCATAAAGCATCTGCTTTCACAGTTCATTAGAAGTTTCTTTTCCTCTTATGGCTTTGTGGATAACTTCATACCGACTATTTAGAGCCCACAGCAAATTGGCATTTCCCAAAGTCACAGTTTGAACACTTCTCAGAAGCTGCAGCAGACAGGCATCGTGTTGGCTTTATCAGCTCCTGCCCTGCTCTCCTTTTTCTCTTGACAGACTTTCCTGCATGCAAGAAATGGATGTTTTTTGCTCTGATCTTGTGGTGTTGCTTTTCATTCTACCTCTTTAACCAGTTCTTTTTATATTTTCTTTCACAAGGCTGTTCAGCTTTTTGTCTTGGGCAGCACTGTTTAGGCAGATATCCACATTATTCCTAGAGGCTCGTGGGTTCAGGCCTGCCTCCTCTCCTCTGTTTAGGGGTAAACCAGAGACTTATAGAATGGTTTGGGGTGGAAAGTACCTCTTTTGTTTTTTTGTTTTTTTTTTTTTGGAGGGAGCTGGGATTGTTTAGTCTGGAGAAGAGGAGGCTGAGGGGAGACCTTCTCATTCTCTACAAATACCTGAGAGGAGGTTGCAGTGAAATGGAGCTCAGACTCTGCTCCCAAGTAACTAGCAACAGGGTGAGAGGAGATGGCCTCAGGTTGCTCCAGGGAAGGTTTAGGTCAGATGTGAGGAAAAAATAATTTACTGAAAGAATGGTCAGGCATTGAAACAGGCTGCCCAGGGAAGTGGTGGAGTTACCATTCCTGGAGGTGTACAACAGCCACATAGACATGGCACTTAGAGACATGGTTTAATGGCCATGGTAGTGCTGGGCTGATGCTTGGTTTTCATGATCTTTGAGGTCTTTTCCAACCCTAATCATTTAATCCAACCCTAATCATCTAATCCAATCCCCCCTGCAGTCAGCAGGGCCATCTTCAACTAGACCATGGTGCTCATAGCCCCAGACAAGAGCTGGGATGTTTCCAGGGATGGGACATCTACCACCTCTCTGGGCCAGTGCCTGTGATGGTTTGACACAGTGCCTCTCTACCCTCAACATAAAAATTTCTTCTTCCTACCTAGTCTAAGTCTCCCTCTTACTTTAAACCCATCAGCCCCTGCCCTGTCACACCAGGCCCTGCTTAAAGACTATCCCCACCTTTCCTATGCAACTCTTGAAGTACTGGAAGACTGCTGTGATGTAAGGAATCCCTGAAAGTGGGGATAGATCTGATCTATCCCCTAGATCACAGGCATTCAACATTTCTTCCAGTCTTATGCTTTTAGCAGATCTCTCTTATTGCTGAGTTTTATGAATCCTCTTAGCAGCTCACTCCCTGCAAACACAGCCATGACCTTGCCTCTGGGTGGAGGCAATCCCAAGCACAAATCCAGGCTGGGCAGGGACTGGCTGGAGAGCAGCCCTGAGGAGAGGGACTTGGGGGTGCTGGGCATGAGAAGCTCACCATGAGCTGTCAGTGTGCACTTGCAGCCCAGAAAGCCAACCAGAGCCTGGGCTGCAGCAAGAGAAGTGTGGCCAGCAGGGCCAGGGAGGTGATTCTCCCTCTCTGCTCAGCTCTGCTGAGACCCCACCTGGAGTACTGCATCCAGTTCTGGAGCCTCTGTTACAAGAGGGATCTGGACATGCTGGAAGGTGTCCAGAGAAGAGCCATGAGGATGATCAGAGGGCTGGAGCACCTCTCCTATGAGGACAGGCTGAAAGAGTTGGGTCTGTTCAGTCTGGAGAAGAGAAGGCTCCGAGGTGACCTTCTTGTGGCCTTCCAGTATCTGAAGGAGGTTACAAGAAAGCTGGGGAGAGACTTTTGAGGGTGTCAGGTAGTGAAAGGACTGGGGGGAATGGAATAAAGCTGAAAGTGGGGAGATTCAGGCTGGACATGAGGAAGAAGTTCTTCCCCATGAGAGTGGTGAGAGCCTGGAATGGGTTGTCCAGGGAGGTGGTTGAGGCTCCATCCCTGGAAGTGTTTCAGGCCAGGCTGGATGAGGCTCTGGCCAGCCTGCTCTAGTGTGAGGTGTCCCTGCCCATGGCAGGGGGGTTGGAACCGGCTGATCCTTGTGGTCCCTTCCAACCCTGACTGATTCTATGATTCTATGATTCTTGCAAATGCAGAGCACAGGACTCACCAGTTTCTTGGTTGTGATCACAAGGCTGCTGGGCTTTCTCCCAGTTCCCCATTCACTCAAGTTACAGAGCATTATTTCATTGGAATGGGAGTTAATCCACAAAAGCACAGAAACATTCAGGTGACCCTCAGGATCACCAAGTCCAACCCAGAACCCTACTCTACAAGGGTCACCCCTAAACCAGACCCCAAGCACCACATCCAAACCACCTCTAAACACGCTCAGAGTTGGTGACTCAACCACCTCCCTGGGCAGCACATTCCAATGCCTGACCACTCTTGATGGGAAAAAATCCCAGCCTGGAAGTTCACATTCAGTGCAAGCCTCACATCCTCCACACCACCTCTCACCCAGCCATCTCATATTTGACCCTAGGAGTGCTAGAGTTGATCTGAACTCCTCAAGCAAATTCAAAACATGCAGGATTCAAAACATGAAGGATTCAAAGAAGGCTTTAACACAAAACAGCTTGAAGCAGAAAACCCCAAAGTGCTCAGGCCCTTCAGTCAGAGGAGGAGATGTCAAGGACCTGGGCCAGCTTGGCCTCAGCACAAAGTCCTTGAGCATCTCCAGCACAAAGCTCCAGAGCTGTGGCCACACTGCTGCCCCAAGCCAGAGCTTCTTACCAACCTGCAAGGCTGAGCTTGGCAAATTCTTGCTCCATTGGAAAGCTTTAAAGCCTGATTTTTGTCTTGGTTTGCAGCACTACCACCTTCCTCTCTGCTTCCTCAGAGCACAAAGTCAACATGGAAGCTCTGCCTGGTGGCAAAGCTCTTTCTTCCAAAATCATCTAGATGATTATATGGATGACTATTCCTCTTCTTTATCACTCCTCTAATTCTTGTGTGAGCTACCAGCTTTCAAAGGGAAGGCTTTTCTTTTATTTTTCCCAGCTCAGTACTCATATCATGGAAATGCATTAGCCCATGACTAGATCCCTCTGAGACTTTGCTGAAAACATCCCAATTAGTTTACCAGTTTAAAATCTGGTTAATAGGGGCTAGATTAATTTTTTTTTTATGTCCTAATTTTTTGTATTGAGATGTCATGCAGTACTAAGTCAAGTATAGGATTTTAAGCACATTATGACAGCTCAGTAAGCTTTATCAGTCCCTTTAGCTCAGATCTTTGCTCCCAAAGCCTGAAATCTCAATGCTAAGTGGCTGTTAAACTTCTCTTTCTCTCTGTAATTTTTACCCTGACCAGTGCCAAAGGCTCATCTTTATTTAAAAGCAGTTCAGCCAGAGTCTTACACACAAATCAATGAAGGATGATGACATAAAATAAGTTGGGATTAATCAAAATGCAAACAAGGAGTAGGCTACTGGCTTGGTTTCTTTTTCATTCTTTTGGAGTTTTTTGTGGATTTTTTTTTTTAATCCACTATCTTAACAAACACTATTCCCTCTCAGGAGGAGCTTCTTTTGTCAAGATCATAGAATCAGACAATGCTAGGAGTTGAAAGGGACCTCCTGAGATCATCAAGCCCAAGCAGGAGCACTTAAAGCAGGTCACAGAAGAATGTGCCCAGGTGGGTTTTGAAGATCTCTAGAGAAGGAGACTCCACAACCTCTCTGGGCAGCCTGCTCCAGGGCTCCAGCACCCTCACAGGAAAGCTTTTTTTTTTCTCCTGTTGAGGTAGAACTTCCTGTGGTTGAGGTTACATCCATTGTCCCTCATTGTGTCGCTGGGTATCACTGAAAAGAGACTGGGTCCCTCCTCCTGACAGCCACCCCTCAAGTATTTGTAGACATTAGTAAGGTCCCTTCTCAGCTTTCTCTTCTCCAGACTGAGCAGCCCCAGGTCTCTCACTCTTGAAATAATTTAAGCTCTCTTCTTACGACAAAACCACTTTTAGTTCTGAAGAAGTTGAACTTTGAAAACAAGTGTCATCAAAATAATCGTTCCTTCTAAGTGAAGGAGTAGAAGGTCTCCTCTAAGAAGATTTTTAAATGCATTTGTAGGATCACAGAATCATCAAACGGTTTGGGTTGGAAGGGACTTCTGAGTGTCATACAGTCCAATCCCCTGCAGTGAGCAGAGACACCTCCAACTAGATCAGATTGCTCACCTAGCCATCTAAAGATAAGGTTTCTCTCTTCTAGGACTCTGCAAAGCTTCAGGTGCTTAATTTCTTCTGACAAATCTCTGAATACCAAGGAAAGCCCTTTCAGTTGTGAATTGTTTGGTTTACCCCCAGATCAGAGCAGCTCAAAATGAAGGCTAAAGGAGGGATGAGCTGAGAACTTCAGAGCACACAGCTTTTCATAACCACATATTTCTGGTTTTTTTTCCCCTTCCTTCTACTGTTAATTGCATATTAAACCTGTCCTTACTTACCTGTGGAGCAAGGATTAAATGATGCTTGAACACCACCAGAGATGCTGCAGCCTGAGACTGACCATCAGACTGAGCAGTGGGAAGGGAGCATCCCCAGTGGGAAGGAATGGCTCTGTGGAGGGAAGAACAAACTTCGGTGGGAGCAAGCAGTTGATCTTTCCATCTTTCTCTGTGTTTAAATGGCTCTGCTTGAATTAATGACTTCTAGCTCTCAGTGGTTGAGAGCTGCACAACACTTTTGGTGGTGGTGTGCTTGCAGAGCTGCAAAAGCAGAAGAATACTCTGGGAAGACTCCGATCCATTCATTCCATTTAGGCATATTTCTATGTAATATATATACGTGTGTGTGTATAAAGATAGTTTTCTATGCCAGTTTCCATTCATGTTCTATATTTTTGCCTGGTTTTTTTCTATGAATATAGTTTGCTCAACTAAGAAAAAAATAATAAAATCACAGAATTTAACTAAGAAAGAGAGATTTTCACCAACAGCCAGCACATGTGAGGGCACAGCACCAACACTAACACACATTTCCAACAGCATTAAGTGTCCCCAGCCACTCCAGGTTCAGTATTTCCATGGTTCTGTCCATCCTGCACACTATTTGGGCATGGGTTTTGGCACCCAAAAAAGAAAAAAAAAAAAAAAATCAATTGTAGTGCTTCTGCATGCTCAGCCAAGGCTACATCCTTATGCTTGCAGCAAATAGGTTTGACCTTAAATCAGCAAAATGAAGATTTTTTTTTTCCACCCCAATCCCATTTACAATACTCTTGCAGAAAATAGGTAAAGCTTTCCAATCTCAGCCTCTCTTATGCTCCATTATTACACAAAATGGGCACCCAGAAGCTCCTCAGAACTATAAAATGATTATGATTTATCTGGGTATTTGGTTCCTTTAATATGTTATATCAATTGTCCTGATTTAACTAAGTAATTCTGCTAATTTAACTTTGGGGTTAATCTTGCTTTAAGAAGACTTTTTTGCTGAACAGTAAGACTGCACTCAGTTGATGCATTCTCTTTTTTCAGACCTGAATGTAACCTTTTGGGGGGGGAAAAAAAAAAAAAAAAGAAGAAACCGAGCAAAAGTTTCTAGCATATCATGTGATCAATAGATCCAAGCACCTTCATTTTTTAAATTACTCTAAGGCTATTTTCCTTTTACTGTTGTATAAACAGGGAATTGGAGGGTAAAATAGTTAAAACTTAATGCTATAGTGCTAATGTGGCTTTTAAATCACGTCAGCAGCAATCACTGCATTATAATTAACAATTTATTGAACCAGCAATAAAATGAACATCACATTACTTCTTAAAGCAGCAGAATAAAATGGCTAATAAATAGCATAAGCCAGACAAATTGCAGAGTAATAGAAATTTTCTGAAGATTTATAGTGTGCAGAAAGATGGATGTGCTATTAGTAGGAGCTCCAATACTTGACAAAATTCTTCTGCAAAGACATAGTTACCATGCATGTCAGAGTTCACCAGTCTAAGTGGTTTATCCAAATTTCAGCTCCCTGCTATTACAGTGGAAAATACTCATTACAAGGTTTTGTAACTGCAAGCAATGCCTGCATTTGCCAACATCCAAACTGCTACTGCCAAAAAGATACTAAAATATTTTATAAACTGTCAAATAACAAGTCTGCTAGCTTAATCTGAGTCTATTTTATACTTCACAGGCAGTAAAAAAAAAAAAAATAAAAAAAAAAAAAAATCTCCTGGGACTGATCCTGAGGTCTTCACTCAGGCAAAACTTTCCTCGACTTCAACATCTCAAAGTCACCAGGAGTTTTCTGCCTCTCATAATGGCTAGATTGGGCCTGATGTTACTGGGGGGGGGGGGGGGGGGGGGGGGAAATAATAATTAGGGAAGAAACACAGATTCAGTGAAGTTGGAAGCTCAGCTAAATACCTCATCCCTCTCAGGGCTGAGGTTACTGACAAGGAAACCGTGTTGCCTTTTAAATGTTCCTGCTGCTAAGCTGTGTTGTGATTCGTCATGTCAAAGTGTCTCTCTCATGTTCTTATTTCAACATAACAGATGCAGTTTTACATGACATGTCACAACATGGAGCATCAGCTGGAGAGAGTCTAAAAGAGCTTTTTTTTTTTCCCCCACCCTTTGAAAAGAAAAAAAAAAAAAAAAAAAGACCAAAAAGAAAGCAAACCCAAAAGGTTCTGCGCTTCACTGACATTGTGACAAGGCAATCTGCCATGCAGAGTTTTGGGGAGCACGTTTGGTATCTGCAAGGAAAGAACTTTTGCCCTGCAGTTTCCAAACTGAAATGCATCCATCAACTGAGTCCTGTTCCAGTTTCAAATGTATTGAACAGACAAATTTTTAAACATAAAATCTGGAGTTAGCTCTGCAGTAATTAGCTGCTGAGACAAGAGATGCTGATAAGAACGTGAGTGCTTGTAGACAACACGTTACTCTGAACCTTTCTGCTTGACAGCAGCTGAACAGGAGCCAGCAGTGTGCCCAGGTGGCCAAGAAGGCCAATGGCAACCTGGCCTGCATCAGGAACAGTGTGGTCAGCAGGAGCAGGGAAGTCATCCTGTCCCTACACTCAGCACTGGTGAGGCCATACCTTAAGTACTGTGTCCAGTTCTGGGTTCCTCAATTTAAGAAGGAAATTGAAACACTTGAATGTGTCCAGAGAAGGGCAACAAGGCAGAGGAGGGATCTGGAGCACAAACCCTGTGAGGAGAGGCTGAGGGAGCTGGGGGTGTTTAGCCTGGAGAAGAGGAGGCTGAGGGGAGACCTTATTGTTCTCTACAACTACCTGAAATGAGATTGTAGCCAGGTGGGAGTTTGTTTCTTCTCCCAAGCAAGCAGGGACAGAACAAGAGGACACAGTCTCAAGTTCCACAGGGGAAAGTTTAGGCTTCATCTTAGAAAGAAGTTCTTCACAGGAAGAGTAATTGCCAATTGGAATGTGCTGCCCAGGGAGGTGGTGGGGTCAAGGTCCCTGGAGGTGCTTCAGAAAAGACTGAATAAGGCACTCAGGGCCGTGGTCTAGCTGATTAGTTAGGGATGGGTGATCAGCTGGACTTGATGATCTTGGAGGTCTCTTCCAACCTGGTTGATTCTGTGATTCTTGAAGATAAATTACAGTTAACTTTCTGGTTAAGGGTACTGTTGATTACATGATGTGATTACTATTCTACCATTTTTCCAGAGAAGCTGTTCTAAGGATGGTGCCTTTCCAACAGAGCAGTGTCCTGAGGAGCATCCTCAACACACCATGAATTCACAAAGAATGGAATTGCAGGATTCCATCCTCTGTCATAGAATACACTGGGTTGGAAAGGATCTTTAAAGGTGGAAGAGACCTTTAAGGGTCATCAAGAACATGCCCAGTTAGATCAGATTGCCCCATCAAGCCTGACTGTGAACATCTCTAGGGATGGTGCTTCCACCAGCTCCCTGGGCGACCTGTTCCAGTGTTCCACCACCCTCAGAGTAAAGAATTCCTTCCTCATGCCCAATCTAAGTCTACCCTTCTCTAGTTTAAAGCCAAACCCCCTTGTCCTAAGTGCTAGATACCATTCTAAATAGACCTTCAGCATCTTTCCTGTTGGCCCTTGGTGATCACTCCATAGTCGTGGTGCCCATATATATCAGATGCATTAAAATGCAATAAGCATTCAATTGGTAACCACAGGTCCAGCTGCACTGAAGAAACTTTTACACCCCACTACAACCTTCTTTCAGGGAGTTGTGGAGAGCAATGAGGTCTCCCTTCAGTCTCCCAAACCTCAGATACTTATATTTATTAGATCCCCTCTCAGTCTTCTCCTCTCCAGACTAACCACCCCCAGGGCTCTCAGCCACTCCTCACAGGGCAGTGCTCCAGTCCCTTCAGCATCCTTGTAGCCCTCCCTTGGACTCCCTCCAGCAGATCCCTGTTCCTCTTGAACTGGGAAACCCAGAATATTCCAGTTGGGGCCTCACTAGGGCAGAGTAGAGGGGGAGGAGGACCTCTGTAACACCACTTCAGCTGTAATTCCTGGCTGGCAGCAGCTCTTTTCATTTGCAAAGATACAAATTTTTCTGTATCAACTAAAAGAGCTACCAAAGCATTCAATCATCTACTGAATGCTCTAAAATTTGCTTGATTAAGAGAGTATTGAAGTTGCATGCCCTGGCTTTGTTTATATTCAAAGGGTCTGTGATCAAGGGACATTTCATGACCCAATGAAACTGGGAATTAATAATTATGGTATAAAGAATTTAAAACATTACAAAAGAAGGACTTGCCTAATATTTTGAGGGTGGTTGTTGTTAAGACCTACAGAGAAACATGCACAGGTCTTCTTTTCCATGTGCAATTCACCTTCACTGGTAGAACAGGAGTGGCTTGGAGGAGGATTTTAAACTTTGGGTAATTCTCTGCCCAGGTTTAAGAAATTGGCTGTGTACCACCAAAATAAATATTACTGGTTTGTGTGAAAGGAAGGGAGGAACAGCAGAAGGAATTTAAAACAAAATACATCTGAAATAAAATTAAAAATCCATCACTTCATCATAGAATCAGTCAGGGTTGGAAGGGACCTCAAGGATCATCCAGTTCCAACCCCCCTGCCATGGGCAGGGACACCTCACACTACATCAGGCTGGCCAGAGCCTCATCCACCTCCAGGCTGGTCTTAAACACCTCCAGGGAAGGGGCCTCAACCACCTCCCTGGACAACCCATTCCAGGCTCTCACCACTCTCATGGGGAAGAACTTCTTCCTCACATCCAATCTGAATCTCCCCACTTCCAGCTTTGCCCCATTCCCCCTAGTCCTGTCAGGTATGTTATCCTAAGAAGTCCCTCCCCATCATCTCAGATCAGTGTCAGTTCTCCTCCACATGCTGAAGACATGCCTTGGCAGACCAAAGTTACTTTTTCCTGTAAAGGTCTGAAAAGAAACCAAATATCAAAAACCTCACATCTGATGTAGCCTTCCTAAAGAAGCAGCCTTCAAGTCAGTCAAGCTAGCTGGAAAGTCACACATATGAAGACAGACCTCTCTGAAATTTGGGTACTGCCTACATGCAGCTGCACCAAACATAGCAAAACATCAATGGATCTCATGATGGGAAATGTAGATTGGTATAGAAATCAATCAGCTCCTTCCATCAGCTGAACCATGTCAAGTTCTGCATCCTGCTCCTTTTGGTTCAAGTTTTGGTGAACTACTCACAACAGCTCAGCCTTCTCTGAGCTTAAAAACCTTTCAGAGGTCTTAGATCTGGAGGGGTATCATTTGTATGTGTCTACACACACACTTATGTTATGGAGGTATATATAGATAAAGGAAAAGTGGGAACATGTGGAATGGGCACAGATAGCTGTGCAGCTTCAGCTCTGATCCATGCACATTCTCATGCACTCTTACAGCTCTTCCACTGGCAGTGCTGCTCATACCCAAATAAATTGCCCACTCTATGCTTTTATATTGGAAAAAGAAAAACAAACAAAAAAAAAACACAAAGGGAAAAAGGTGGGACAGGATTAGCCTAATTTTAAAAAACATAAACCCCACCCATTTATATACATAGAATCATAGAGACATAGAATCAGTCAGGGTTGGAAGGGACCACAAGGATCATCCAGTTCCAACCCCCCTGCCATGGGCAGGGACACCTCACACTACATCAGGCTGGCCAGAACCTCATCCAGCCTGGCCTGAAACACCTCCAGGGATGGGGCCTCAACCACCTCCCTGGACAACCCATTCCAGGCTCTCACCACTCTCATGGGGAACAACTTCTTCCTCACTTCCAGCCTGAATCTCCCCACTTCCAGCTTTATTCCATTCTCCCCAGTCCTGTCACTCCCTGATAGCCTAAAAAGTCCCTCCCCAGCTTTCTTGGAGCCCCCTTCAGATACTGGAAGGCCACAAGAAGGTCACCTCAGAGCCTTCTCTTCTCCAGACTGAACAGCCCCAACTCTCTCAGTCTGTCCTCAGAGGAGAGGTGCTCCAGCCCTCTGCTCATCCTGGTGGCCCTTCTCTGGACACCTTCCAGCATGTCCAGATCCCTCTTGTAACAGAGGCTCCAGAACTGGATGCAGCACTCCAGGTGGGGTCTCACCAGAGCTGAGCAGAGAGGGAGAATCACCTCCCTGGCCCTGCTGGCCACACTTCTCCTGATGCAACCCAGGCTCTGGTTGGCTTTCTGGGCTGCAAGTGCACACTGACAGCTCCTGTTGAGCTTCTCATCCCCCAGCACCCCCAAGTCCCTCTCCTCAGGGCTGCTCTCCAGCCTGTCCCTGCCCAGCCTGGATTTGTGCTTTGGATTGCCCTGACCCAGCTGCAGGACCCTGCACTTGGTCTTGTTGAACCTCCTGAGGTTGGCTTGTGCCCACCTCTGCAGCCTGTCCAGGTCCCTCTGGATGGATCCCTTCCCTCCAGCCTGTCTGCTGCACCACACATCTTATATATATATATATATATATATATAAATAACATAAAATTATTAGAGTCTATAGTAGTAAAAACACTATATATACATATATATATATATGTATGTGTGTGTGCAGATACCTACAGTATTATAATCTAAAGAACACTATCAAATTCTCACTTTAGAGGTCTAAGAGGCAGGTAAGAAGGCAGAGGATGATAAGGACCTGCTGTGTAAAGAACACCTCTGAAGCTACATCTGAGAGGATGCTGTGCTCCTGACCTTATCTGGCAAGGAGCAAAGCAAATGACATAAGGGAAATTGTTTTTCTCAATTACCTCTGCAGTTGTGAAGAGGAACTGAGAACTCTGGGTCCATAAAAGTGACCTAAAAAAAAAAAAAAAAAGAGAAAGAAACAAATATTGCTGCTGTGGGTTGCAGTGACTGTGTGTGTAACGTGAGCCAGGTAGGTATCAGATCTTTGTGTGAACTATGGATGCACCTGGATTGTTTTGTCAGAGTAGATCATAGTGTGTGGAGAGGAGGAGAGGCAAGGAGGAGAGGCAAGGAGGAGAGGCAAGGAGGAGAGGCAAGGAGGAGAGGCAAGGAGGAGAGGCAAGGAGGAGAGGCAAGGAGGAGAGGCAAGGAGGAGAGGCAAGGAGGAGAGGCAAGGAGGAGAGGCAAGGAGGAGAGGCAAGGAGGAGAGGCAAGGAGGAGAGGCAAGGAGGAGAGGCAAGGAGGAGAGGCAAGGAGGAGAGGCAAGGAGGAGAGGCAAGGAGGAGAGGCAAGGAGGAGAGGCAAGGAGGAGAGGCAAGGAGGAGAGGCAAGGAGGAGAGGCAAGGAGGAGAGGCAAGGAGGAGAGGCAAGGAGGAGAGGCAAGGAGGAGAGGCAAGGAGGAGAGGCAAGGAGGAGAGGCAAGGAGGAGAGGCAAGGAGGAGAGGCAAGGAGGAGAGGCAAGGAGGAGAGGCAAGGAGGAGAGGCAAGGAGGAGAGGCAAGGAGGAGAGGCAAGGAGGAGAGGCAAGGAGGAGAGGCAAGGAGGAGAGGCAAGGAGGAGAGGCAAGGAGGAGAGGCAAGGAGGAGAGGCAAGGAGGAGAGGCAAGGAGGAGAGGCAAGGAGGAGAGGCAAGGAGGAGAGGCAAGGAGGAGAGGCAAGGAGGAGAGGCAAGGAGGAGAGGCAAGGAGGAGAGGCAAGGAGGAGAGGCAAGGAGGAGAGGCAAGGAGAGGCAAGGAGGAGAGGCAAGGAGGAGAGGCAAGGAGGAGAGGCAAGGAGGAGAGGCAAGGAGGAGAGGCAAGGAGGAGAGGCAAGGAGAGGCAAGGAGGAGAGGCAAGGAGGAGAGGCAAGGAGGAGAGGCAAGGAGGAGAGGCAAGGAGGAGAGGCAAGGAGGAGAGGCAAGGAGGAGAGGCAAGGAGGAGAGGCAAGGAGGAGAGGCAAGGAGAGGCAAGGAGGAGAGGCAAATACCCTTGTTGAACATTTCTTATGTTCTTATGTTCTAAAGAACTACTATTTCCTACCCAGGAAAGCCAAAGGCTCTACCAAAGGTACAATTTCTAGTGACACAAAGTCAGAGACAAGCAGCTCCAAGTTCAGCTTGGAAGTGTCTCATTTGCTATAACTTAACTTTCTGATTGAAACAGCACATTCTGCAGTGACAAGTGTCTACTAAAGAGCCATACAGAGGACATTTTATGACCAAAAAAAAAAGCTATTGGGTAAGTGCTTTACAAAGTTGAAGTCTCCTGGTGATCTTACTCCAGATGAAAATAAATAACTGGGCATGGAAGTAGAGGAACCAGCAAAAAAAAAAAAAAAAAAAAAGTTTGTTAAGTTAAGAAAACAATTTCTTATGTAAGATGTGAGTTGACAGGGAGGAGAGGGAGAGGTTTTTTTTTTTTAATATGATCAAATGATAGGTTGTCTTAGTAAAAAGTTTCATTAAATCCTGCTAAATCTGCTCCAATCATTTAAAAAACTTAATCAGGACTCTTACATTTCTGCAGTTTAGACAAGTCAGCTCTTCCTGAGGTGAACAAATTTTCCTTATGCTGCCATCTTGTGCCCCAGAATCTCAGCTTACTCTAAACATGGGGGGGGGGGGGGGGGGCAAAAAAACCAAAAAAAACCAAAAAAACAACAATGAAACACAGCATAAAACTCCCACTAATACATATCCCTCATAGCTCTACAAACACCCTTGAGGAATAGAGGGTAGGAAATGTTTGCCATTGCCTGCAGGTGAGTTGAAATAGTTGTTCAGATAGTCATGAATCAGATGAAAGTCATGGGAAGGGGGAGGGTGATCTAAAAAAGCATCATATTCTCGTTGTCATCTTGCAGTAACTTCATTGTTTAATGCTTTACTGCTAATAAAACCCAGTCTGACAGAATCACAGAGAAATGTCTTGCCCCACGAGGACTCAGCAGACATTCAATGCCCCAACTCAAGCGAACAGAGTTCAGTCCGTAAGAGAGAGAAGTTCAGCAAAGCTCTGCTCTTCTTTATCTGCTTTTCTTCCCATTTCAGTGCTTACCCATAGCCAAGTAGATTCAAAAGCTGTTTCCCAGAATCAGAGAGTCCTTCAGTGGTGGGGTTGGGGCTGAGAGAGTTGGGGTTGTTCAGTTTGGAGAACAGAAGGCTCCAGGGAGACCTTATTGTGGCTTTCTGGTGTCTGAAGGGGGCTACAAGAAAGCTAGGGAGGGACTTTTTAGGGTGTCAGGGAGTGACAGGACTTGGGGGAATGGATCAAAGCTAGAGGAGAGGAGATTTAAATTAGAAGTAAGGAAGAAGTTCTTCACCAGGAGGGTGGTGAGACACTGGAACAGGTTGCCCAGGGAGGTGGTAAAAGTTTTTAAGGCCAGGCTGGACGTGGCTCTGGGCAACCTGATCTAGTGTGAGGTATCCCTGCCCATGGCAGGGGGGGTGGAACTAGATGATCCTTCAGGTCCCCTTCAACCATGATAATTCTGTGAGACCTCAGTCCAACCCCCAGCTAAACCAGGGTCCCCCACAGCAGGTTGCCCAATATCCCATTGTCCATGCGGGGTGGGGGTCTGGAATCTCTCATAAAGAAGCTGACTCCCGAATTTCTCCAGGCAGCCTGCTTCCAGGGCTCCAGCACCCTCACAGCAATTAAGATTTTCCTTTTATTAAATTTCCCTAGCCATTTCAGACAGGGAAGAGAAGGACTCCTTTAAGGAAGGATTTGAAGGAAAACACAGAGATAACATCATGCAAGTGCAGGGCTGCTCACCTGGAGCAGGACAGGACAGACACACTGCTAGTTAATTTCTTACAGCCAGAAACAACATCAGGCTTTCTGTTCCCATCCTTTGGATCAAAAAAATCCAAGCTGTCCTGTTTGGAGGACAGTGACATCAACGTGAGCAGAGTGCTGTAGCACAGTGCTGATGATCAGGCTGACTTCTTGTGCCAGGGCAACTAAAAGGAGAGATTATTGCCCCTTCCTCCTGTCTCCTGTGGCACTCCCCTTCTCTTGATCCAGCCTGGCAGAAATTATATAAAACCTGTATCTCTTATGAAAAGCATTTCTTTTTTTTAGCTGAACTACAGGCATTTCATTTTGCCATCTACATGCCATGAAAATTATATCTACAACTCCATTGTAAAACTTCCAGGCATCTTCCTTTTTCCTGCTTTACTTTCCCCTTTAAAGAAGAGCCCCCACACATGTTCTTTGCTGTCCACCTTTCCTAACTACTTCATTGCAAAATACCTAAAAATTCCCCAAATCCTTCATACTCAGATGATACTAGACCAGATGATTTTTGAAGGCACGTAGGGATAGACAGCCTCTGAGAAGAGCCTCCATGTACCTGATGCTACCATCTAGGGGATGATGACACATGGAGAATTGCATGGGCTCCAGCAGCAGCCTTGGAGCACCACTGCTAAGCCACTGACCACAGGCTACCCCTTGAACAGTCAGCACCTAGGATCTTTGCTCAGCAGTTCAGCAGTTTCTCCCCCACCTTAAGTTTACCTACCCAGGGTAAATTTAATGTATTGGTTTCCCATTTCTAAGCTGCCAGAAAGCTGACCTATGGGTTATGGAGTTGTTCTTAAAAGCTGTGCAGAACCACATAGAATCATGAAAAATATTTGGGTTGGAAAGGACCTTTAAAGTTTACCTAAGTCCAACCCCCTGCAGTGAGCAGAGACATCTTCAACCGGACCTTATCACTCTCCACAACTACCTGAAAGGACATTGTGGAGAGGTTGGTGCTGGTCTCTTCTCACAGATAATTAGCAATAGAACAAGAAGGAACAACCTCAAGCTGCAACAGGGTAGGTTTAGACTGGACATTAGGAAAAAAGTATTTCACAGAAGGAGTGGTCAAGCATTGGAATGTGCTGCCCAGGGAGGTGGTTGAGTCACCAAGCCTGGATGTGTTTAAAGGTGGTTTGGATGTGGTGCTTGGGGGTCTGGTTTAGGGGTGACCCTTGTAGAGTAGGCTTATTAGCTGGACTTGGTGATCCTGAGGCTCTTTTCCAACCTTGACTGTTTCTGTGAGATCAGGTTGCTCAGAGCCCCAACCAACCTGACCTGGAATGTTCCCAGGGATGGAGCAACTATCACAGAAACATTCAGGTTGGAAAAGACAGAGAGACAGAGCCCTGAACAGGCTCCTCAGGGGGGTTGTGGAGTCTCCTTTAGAGACTTTCAAAACCCACCTGGATGTATTCCTGTGTGGTGATCCTGCTTTGGCAGTGGGGTTGGACCTGGTGATCTCTTGAGGTCCCTTCCCACCTCTGATATACTGTGACACTGTGACCCTCAGGATCACCCAGCCCAACCAATAACCCTACTCTACAAAGTTCCCCATATCCCTAAGCACCACATCCAAATGACCTTTACCTCCTAACTACACTTAGTCCTTGTTATGTCCAGGCTGTTATGTCCACAACCCTTCTCTGTGTTCATGATTAACACGAGGAAATAAAGATCATAGAATCATTTTGCTTGGAAAAGGCCTTCAAGATCCCTGAGTCCAACCATTAGCATATGGTAGTGTATACTGGTTTAGGAGCTGAAAAGGAACTGTAACCATTGAGACAGAAACTCCTGGAATCAGAACTGTTAAGGCTGGAAGAGACCATTAAGAAAATGTTTTCTCTACCATTGCATATATTTGCATAGCAGATTTAATGTCTATCAGGAGATACTCATTAAGAAAAATGAAGTAAAGCAAAAGAGGCTACAAGATTCCCTCATTTCCTAATGAATTTTGGAATGAAATACACAAAATAGACAGAGTTACAAAGCTTTCCCAGACACACTGACACTGCAAAGTTACTAGAAGCATTATTTCCTCTACTTCTCTTGCCTATTATCTCTGACCTTCACAGTACAGACTTTGGGTATGAAATAGAGCTTAAATCAAAGGAGTAAAGAAATAAACTCTATTGGAGACAGTAGAGATGCCTTGAGCAATATCCTTCCTGAAACAAATTTTACTCCACTTTAAATGTACTGTTTTGTTTTTCTTTTATCTTGCTTGAAAAGCCAGAATTAGCTCAATAGTTACTAAATATGCACCAATTTATTAGGAATATAAACAATTCAGATTGGCTCTGGGCCCCACTTGTTGTACAGTGATACCAGACTGCTAAACCTAATCCATAGTTTACATCCAGAAAGCAGAAAGCAAGATGCCTTGTTCTAGCCAAGCATGGATAAAGTCACTTGGGAAACATATTCAGACCAGCAGAACTTCAAATCATTTTCCTGATTGCCTACACACACATAGGACACAAAATTAACAGCAACAACAACAACAAAAAAATGCCTTGGATTGGTGATATTATTATTTATATTAATTTAAACTACTGAGCAACACATCAGGTGTCAAAAGCATGAAATGTGGTCTTGGCTTCTCATAGAATTGTATAGGAGGTTGTGTTGGAAACAGCAACTTGCAAAAGCAGAGCAAGAGTTCATTTAGGCAACTTCAGAGAGAGCCATCAGGGAAGTGCTCTGCACAGGGAAATGGATGCAGCACACAGAAATATAGAATTTGGCAACATGATACACAGCACATAAGGAAAAAAAAGCCTCAAATAAAAAGGATGGCAAATGCCCATCCTCATTCAGCAGGGCATGTGCAGAATGTCCTTTAAATTCCAGGAAAAAACAGGAAAAGAAGGAGAAACAGGAAAAGAAGGAGAAACAGGAAAAGAAGGAGAAACAGGAAAAGAAGGAGAAACAGGAAAAGAAGGAAAAACCAGGAAAAGAAGGAAAAACCAGGAAAAGAAGGAGAAACAGGAAAAGAAGGAGAAACAGGAAAAGAAGGAGAAACCGGAAAAGAAGGAAAAACCGGAAAAGAAGAAAACCAGGAAAAGAAGGAAAACCAGGAAAAGAAGAAAAACCAGGAAAAGAAGAAAAACCAGGAAAAGAAGAAAAAACAGGAAAAGAAGGAGAAACCAGGAAAAGAAGAAAACCAGGAAAAGAAGGAAAACCAGAAAAAGAAGGAAAACCAGAAAAAGAAGGAAAACCAGAAAAAGAAGGAAAACCAGAAAAAGAAGAAAAACCAGAAAAAGAAGAAAAAACAGAAAAAGAAGAAAAAACAGAAAAAGAAGAAAAAACAGAAAAAGAAGAAAAAGAAAAAATAAAAATGAAAAAGAAAAAGAAAAAAAAACAAGAAAAAATAAAAATAAAAAAAAGATAGTAAAGGAAGAAATACCTAAACAAAGATAGATTATCCTCATTTATGATCCTGATTATACTTACCTCTATGGGCAGAGAATAGAAGACATATCATTAAATCCAACCCAGCCAGTATACTAATCCCATGCCTTAAAGCAGACAAAAATGAGCTTTAAATTGGCTGACTTAAAAGCCATAGCACAAACCCCTCCCTGGAAGGAGTAGTTTAGCTCAGCAGGTGAAACTAGTGCTGCTGCCAGGTGTGGTAGTGGTGGTGGTGTCTTCCTAGTGCTTAAAAAGGAACTGGTGTGAACTGTAAAGAGCTGAGGCATCGCAAAGCCACTAAGTTTCACAAGTTTTTGTTAATCATATCTCACAATGAGGCCAGAGGTTCCTCACCTCTAGCAAAGAACCCAGGCCAGTTAGTACATCTTGGATTTAAGAGTTGTATCACAGTACATCAGAGCTTGGAAGGGACCTCCAGAGATCATCAGCTCCAACCCCCCTGCAGCATCACTTAGGGTAGTCTGCACAGGAATGCATCCAGGTGGGGTTGGAAAGGCTCCAGAGAAGGAGACTCCACAACCCCCCTGGGCAGCCTGCTCCAGGGCTCTGTTACCCTCACTGCAAAGAAGTTTCTCCTCAGGCTGAGCAGAAATCTTCTCTGTTCAAGTTTGACCCCATTGGTCCTTGTCTGATCACTGGGAACCACCCAAAAGAGCCTGGCCTCCTCCCCTTGACACCCACCCCTCAGCTATTGAGAGCCATTGATCAGATCCCCTCTCAGGCTTCTCTTCTCCAGACTAAACAGCCCCAGGGCTCTCAGGCTCTCTTCCCAGGGGAGATGCTCAGGTCCCCTAAGCATCCTGCTGGCTCTCTGTTGGATTCTCTCCAGCAGGTCTCTGTCTCTCTTGAACTGGGGAACCCCAAACTGGACACAGGATTGCAGCTGTGGTCTCAGCAGGGCAGAGTAGAGAGGTAGAAGAACTTCCCTAGCCCTGCTGGACACCTTTCTTGATGCACCCCAGGATTCCACTGGATCTCTTGGCCACAAGAGCATGTTGTGGCTCTAGTCTGCTTTAATTTTCTGTTCACTGGGTATACTACAGCAAGAGTTGACTTTTCTTTAAAGAAAGGAAGCATCAGCTCATGGAGATGGACAGTTCCTGCAATGATTTTCTACTTGCAGCCAGTACAAAGGTCAGCAATCTGGGGACCACCAACTAAACCGTTCCTTAGCACTTGTCCACAGCATTCCCATGCTAGGGACAGCTTGGAGGCAGCAAAGAAGGAGGAGATTCATAGATTGGTTTGAGTTGGAAGGGACCCAAAGGATCATCCAGCTCCAATCCCCTGCCATGGGCAAAGACACCCCCCACCAGCCCAGCCTGCTCGAAGCCTCATCCAACCCAGCCTTGAACACATCCTCAAGGGCAGAGATGAGTAATTCCCTTCCAATGGCTTTTCCCCCACCACAGGGAAATGGAGGGTTATCCATGTCCTTGAAGTGGTATGGAAAACTGGGTGTGAGAAGTCATCCAGCAATAACCCAGAAAACACATGGGGCTTCCAGGTGAGCTGCAGAGCCCTTGGAAAACCACCCTCAAATGAAACAGCTTTGCATGAAGAACCTGAAGGCTTCTGTCATTTCTTCAGCTGGGCAGAGCTGCAGAACATAAGTGGCATAGAAATTTAGGCTGGAAAAGATCTTTAAGACCATCAAGTCCAGCTGTTAACCCAGTCCCACCAGGTCACCACTAACCCATGCCCCTCAGCACCACCCCTACATGACTTTGAAATCCCTGCAGGGGTAAGGACTCCACCACTGCACTGAGCAGTCTGTTTCAGGGCTTGACAACCCCTTTGGAGAAGAAATTTTTTCCTAATATCCAACCTAAACCTCCCCTGGTGCAACTTACGGCTGTTTCCTCTTGTTCTATCACTTGTTCCTTTAGAGAAGAGACCAACCACAGCCAAACCTCCATAGGAACACACAGGATCACAGGATGTCAGGGGTTGGAAGGGACCTCCGAAGATCATCAAGTCCAAGCCTCCTGCCAGAGCAGGACCATAGAACAAGTCACACAGAAATGTACGCAGATGGCTCTTAGCTGGGCAGACTGAGGGATATGAGCATATGTATCATTAGTGAGGTTTGCAGATGACACCAAATTGGGGGCAGGTGTTGATCTGTTAGAGGCTAGGAAGGATCAGCAGAGGGACCTTGCCAGGCTGGACAGATGGGCAGAGTCCAACAGGATGGCATTCAACAAGTCCAAGTGCCAGGTGCTGCACTTTGGCCACAACAACCCCATGCAGTACTACAGGCTGGGGTCAGAGTGGCTGGAGAGCAGCCAGGTGGAAAGGGACCTGGGGGTACTGGTTGACAGGCACCTGAACATGAGCCAGCAGTGTGCCCAGGTGGCCAAGAGAGCCAATGGCATCCTGGCCTGCATCAGGCATAGTGTGGCCAGCAGGAGCAGGGAAGTCACCCTGCCCTGTGCTCAGCACTGGTTAGGCCACACCTTGAGTCCTGTGTCCAGTTCTGGGCTCCTCAATTTAAGAAGGACATTGAGACACTTGAACATGTCCAGAGAAGGGAAACGAGGCTGGGGAGAGGTCTGGAGCACAGCCCTGTGAGGAGAGGCTGAGGGAGCTGGGGGTGTTTAGTCTGGAGGAGGCTCAGGGGAGATTTCATTGCTGTCTACAACTACCTGAAGGGAGGTTGTAGCCAGGTGGGGGTTGGGCTCTTCTCCCAGGCAACCAGCAGCAGAACAAGAGGACACAGTCTCAAGCTGTGCAGGGGAAGTTTAGGCTGGAGGTGAGGAGAAAGTTCTTAACAGAAAGAGTAATTGGCCATGGAATGTGTTGCCCAGGGTGCTCATCCCTGGAGCTGTTCAGAAAAAAAGCTTGGCTGTGGCACTTGGAGCCATGGTTGAGTTGTCAGGAGGTGTTAGGTATTAGGTAATAGGTTGGACTTGATGATCTCTGAAGTCTTTTCCAACCTGGTTGATTCTGTGATTCTGTATGTGACCCAGCATGAGGCTGGCCTGTGAGCTATGAAGATAAACATCCTGAGTCAGCTAAATAAAGATGGGACTTCACTGATTTGAGTGGACACTGGGCTGGAAAATGTGGCATTTTCTGTCCAGATACAGCTTTGACATAGTCCAGAAAGGCTTCAGGACCTGCCCTACAGGCAACTCCTCCAACTCCTCTTTTGGAGCTGCAGCATCCTACAAGGCCATCCATCCTGTACTGCTTGTTGGAACAAATTCCTCCTTCATGAGGGTGTCTGTGTGCATTTTAATTCTATTAAGACGAAAATAATGCTAAACAAGGCAAAGAGCCACCAAAAAAAAACCCCCAACCAACCAAACAAAAATTCCCCCTCCCCAAAGAGTCTTAGAAATCCTAATTTACTGACTGGTTGCTAGTTTCACTAAATAGAAATACAGTAATTTAATAATCTTAGCATAGCAGTTTTCAGCAAGGAAAATTAACTAATTCATTATCACTTATAATTTGCTGAGGCATAGCTGCCATATTTGTAAAATCAGCAGGTTCAGGGGGGAAAAAAAAGGCAGAAAAAAAAAAAGGCAAATTTTTAATGAATGTTCTCTTTTTTTTTTTCTCTTTTTTTTTTTTTTCTCTTGCTCTCTTTTTTTTTTTTTTTTTTTTCCCCACTTCCAGGATCTTGAAATGATACAATTACTTAGCTCCCTCTAGTGCCAGCTGCCTCAAATAAATTCCCCAGGAAGGCCTTGCATTCACCAATGCAATCAGAGGAGCAAATTAAAAATTCACTCGGCAATAATTAACTGCTGAACTCTCAAAGGATTCTGCAAATTGCCATGAACTAAAGCAGAATTCAACTGGTGCCACAATTACAAAGAAAGGTCAGATGTAGGCTTGCTCTCTCTTTTTATTTTTCCTTCCCCTCAATGACAAAAACATGACCTCTGCTACCAGGACAGGCTGAGGGAGCTGGGGGTGTCAGCCTGGAAAAGAGGAGGCTCCAGGGGGACCTAATAGAATCCTTCCAGTACCTGAAGGGGGCTATAAGAAGGATGGAGGCTGTTCAAAAAGGCTTGCAGTGACAGGACAAGAGGCCATGGCTTTAAACTAGAGAAAAACAGATTTACATTGGATGTTAGAAACAAGTTCTGCACCATGAGGGTGGTGGAACACCAGAAGAGGTTGCCCAGGGAGGTGGTTGGGGTCCCATCCCTGGAGATATTCAAGATGAGGCTTTGCAGGGCTCTGGGCAACCTGATCTAGTTGAGGATGTCCCTTGCTGACTGCAGAGGAGGTTAGGCTGAATGAATTTTGGAGGTCCCATCCAACCCAGACCATTCTATGATTCTATGATAAATGCTCAGATGTTGTGGAGCTGGAACAACTGAGACTCAGATGCCAATAAGGAAGAACAGGCAGGGAGCAAAGATAGTAGTGCAGGATCTCTGACATCCCACAGAAGCACAGAAACAGGTTGGAAAAGACCCTCAGGATCACCAAGTCCAATCCAGAACCCTACTCTAGGGTTGTTTAGCCTGGAGAAGAGGAGGCTCAGGGGAGATTTTATTGCTCTCTACAACTACCTGAGGGGAGGTTGTAGCCAGGAGGGGGTTGGTCTCTTCTCCCAGGCAACCAGCATAGAACAAGAGGACACAGTCTCAAGCTGTGCCAGGGGAAGTTTAGACTCGAGGTGGGGAGAAAGTTCTTCACAGAATGAGTGATCTGTCATTGGAATGTGCTGCCCAGGGAGGTGGTGGAGTCATCATCACTGGAGGTGTTCAAAAAAGGATTGGACGTGGCACTTGGTGCCATGGTTTAGTTAGTCATGAGGTGCTGGGTGATAGGTTGGACTTGGTGATCTCTGAGGTCTTTTCCAACCTTGTTGATTCTATGATTCTACAAAGTTCACCCCTAAACCATATCCCCAAGCTCCACATCCAAATGACCTTTAAACACATCCAGGGCTGGTGACTCAAACACCTCCCTGGGCAGCACATTCCAATGCCTGACATTTCCAATGCCATTATTAAAGTTGCACTCATTTGGTTTATTTTATTTTATTTTATTTTATCTTATTTTATTTTGTTTTATTTTATTTTATTTCATTTTAATTTGCAGCCTTCATTTCTGAGGCTCAATGATTTGGCTTTAGAAAGATATTTGAGGCTAAAACAGGACACAAATGAGCCTCAACAATTTGGCTTTGCATAGATACTTGGTGCTAAACAGGACAAGTTTTACATTTTCGGGTTTTTTGTTCTGTGTTTTAAAAATGGACATAAAACATATAAATATCTGAAGGGTGGAAGTCAGGAGGATGGGGCTGGGCTCTTTCAAGTGGTGGCCAGTAATAGGACAAGGAGCAATGGGGACAAACTGGAATCCAGGAGGTTTCACTAAAGGAGACAATTCCTTGCTATGAGGGTGCTGGAGCCCTGGAGCAGGCTGCCCAGAGAGGTTGTGGAGCCTCCATCTCTGGAGTCCTTCAGAGTCCACCTGGATGCCATCCTGTGCAACCTATTCCTAACATCCAATCTAAATCTGCTCTTCTCCAGTTTGAAGCTCTTGCCCCTTGTCCTGTCCCTGCAGGCCTTTGCAAACAGTCTCTCTCCACCTTTCTTGTATCCCCCTTCAGGTACTGGCAGCATGCTATTAGGTCTCCCTGGAGCCTTCTCTTCTCCAGCCTGAACCTCCCCCAGCTCCCTCAGCCTGTCCTCAGAGCAGAGGTGCTCCAGCCCCCTGATCATTTTTGTGGCCCTCCTCTGGACCTGCTCCATCAGGTCCATGTCCTTCCTACACTGAGGGTTCCAGACCTGCACACAGTACCCAGGTGGCAGAATCACCTCTCTGGATCTGCTGGCAGTGCTGCTTTGGATGCAGCCCAGGATGTGACTGGCTGCAAGCTCACACTGCCTGCTCCTGTCCAGAGCTGTGATAGTCCCTATAGATATTATTCAAAGCTGAATTTTCTTGGGATGTTCAGAAGTTTATTAGAGGCACTGCACTGAGCTTCTGAGCATCCCCACCACCCCTGACAACAGCTGCAGGAAGCTCAGCCTCACATCAGCAAAACAGATCCCATCAACATGGTCATCTGTGGGGAAAAGCATCTTCAAACTTTTCTCACCCAGTGCTTCCTACCACACCTCCCAGTACCCTTTTCCAGGTTGTTCAGGCTGTATTTCTCTGTTGTTTGGGGCAGAGTAGTCCATGTGAATGTGGCTGTGATTGCTTGTGGAAGGACAACTAGTTTTCTTCAAAGGCCAGCCCTAGGGTGGTCTGTGGAAACTGAATTTTATATATATATATATATATATATATATATATATGTTTAAAAAGCTAACCTTTGCAAAGAATGTGAGGGAAAGGGTTGTCCACCACCTCTCAGCGACTCACTCAGACTTCAGTCACCTTTCCAGGAGAAAGCCAAGCCTCAATTCTAGGCTGAGGTGGCCTCACTTCAACTTCCAAATAACTACTCTCTGACAAGTCAAAAACTGAATAAAACCCCCAAGGAGCAGCCAGTATCTTTCCATTCCAATGCATCTCAGAAGGCAATCAGGTCACCTCCAAACCATCAAGACATGAAGGCTGACCTCCTTAAACCTCCCATTGTCAGGCTCATTTTCAAACAAAACTCTTCCTATTTGTAGTCATCCTGTGAACTCTTGTCAGCAAGTTCACGCTCCTCCTTGAAGTGCAGGCACTGGAAATAAAAGAGCAGCCCTGAAGCCCTCTTTCCACAGCTCACTCTCTCTGGGTGACAGTCCCCTTTTGTAATTCAAGGATTTCATTAAGCTTCTGGAGGGGACTCATGTGAACCAGCTGGCTAGGAAGTTCCCCAAGGAGTCCTGAAGGTCCTGGTGTCACTGAGCCAGGGCAGTGCCCCATACTGACTTTTTTTGCTTGCAGATCTATTTCCTTGCTCTTGGCTTGAATGAAAAAAGTTTGAAACCCCACGTCCAAGATGTCTGTTCAAATATCCACAGCTGCTCATGGAGTTCCCACCTGCTTCCTGTGAGATCTTTGACTAGAGGTCACCTGGGGATATAAAAATATTCATTTGAAACAGATAGTGGCTCACAGATAGGAAATTTTCATGTTCTGTCCATAGAATCATACAATGACCTGGGTTGGAAGGGACCCCCAAAGGTCATCTAGTCCAACCCCCTCTGCAGTAAGCAGGAGCATCCTAAAGATCAGGTTGTCCAGAGCCCTGTCAGGCCTCATACAGAGTATCTCCAGGGATGGGACCCCCACCACCTCCCCTCATTGCCATTGCCCCTGGTCCTATCACTACCCGCCTTTATAGAATACTAGAAAATGCACTGAATTTTCCTTTGTTTGCAGCATTGGCTTTGGTCTGATTTTCATTTAAACTAAATTTCCTTATGTCTTTGTGGAAAGAAAGATATTTCAGATTTACTGGAATCATTTGAGCATCCCACATGGCTGAAGAATGGTACTGTGTCCAGTTCTGGGCTCCTCAATTCAAGAGAGATGTTGAGGTACTGGAACATGTCCAGAGAAGGGCAACAAAGCTGGGGAGGGGCCTGGAACACAAACCCTATGAGGAGAGGCTGAGGGAGCTGGGAGTGTTCAGCCTGGAGAAGAGGAGGCTCAGGGGAGATCTCATTGCTGTCTACAACTACCTGAAGGGAGGTTGTAGCCAGGTGGGGATTGGTCTCTTCTCCCAGGCAACCAGCAGCAGAAGGAGAGGACAGAGTCTCAAGCTGTGCCAGGGGAGGTATAGGCTGGAGATTAGGAGGAAGTTCTTCGCAGAGAGGATGATTGCCCATTGGATGGGCTGCCCAGGGAGGTGGTGGAGTTGCCATCGTTGGAGACATTCAAGAGAAGCCTGGCTGAGGCACTTAGTGCCATGGTCTGGTTGATTGCTTAGGGCTGGGTGATAGGTTGGACTGGATGATCTTGGAGGTCTCTTCCAACCTGGTTGATTCTATGATTCTATGATTCAGCATCCCTCTTCAATTTGCACTGCTATAGTTTTTCCACTTTGTATCATCGTGCCTGTGTACTGGGGGTCTATTATTTGCAGCTCAAGAATATGATGTGAGTGAAATACTTTTTGTTCAGTTGTCTCCATGTCTTCCAAGAGTCCAAAATACACAGAGCCTTCTCTTCTGTCTGAGCTGGGAAAATACTTCAACAGTAATAACAGTGTGAACTTGAGCATGTATCTCACTCATAACAATCTTGACAACAACAATACAGACTTGTCTGTCTTCTGTTTTGAGTAAAAACTCTACCTGAATATGTTGACAGCTAAAGTTAAAATAATTACTGCTGAGATTTTGATCAGAACTACATGTTTCTGAGAAAAGCTTTAGTCCCAGTAGGACACTTCTGAATATAACAAATAACAGGCTTGTCTTTTATTTTCTTCTCCCATTTCTTTTAATGCAAAGGTTAATAGCAATTGATTTTAATACTCCACTCACACAATTTCCCCTCCCAAATGTCAGTAGTTCTATCAATACTATGCAAAAGCATCTCCTCCTCCTCTGTTACTGCCTTTTCATTGAGGGGAGACCTAAAAAGGGAGACATCCTAATTAACTGCATGACAACAGTTAATAGCCTACAATGAGACTTTCCTCCTCAGCCAGAAGCATCCCATCCTGTTTGAGTACCCTTCAAAAATAATAGACTTAAATAAATATAACAGAGGTCTTGGTTACCTGTAGAACAAAAGAAGAATGCAAAAAAAAAACCTCCAAGAGAGACAGATTTTTAAAGCCACAGCCAACTATTAGTGTCATATGGTCCCTTAACACCAAAACAGATTGCTTAGTTTGAGGTAAGGACCAACAACTCCTGCCCTCCAATGATGCCACATAAAGGGTGGCAAACCTGCACAGGGAAAAGGGGAAAGGGATGAAGTTAAGCCAGCATGTAAGTTAGGAGGAAAGGCATTAGCCAGAATTCAGGCAACATCAGAAGTTTCAGGTATGTGGCACTGCCTCAAGGTGTTTGTATTTTTTTCCAGAGCAGTTATTGAAAGCACTCTAACAACATGCAATAAATAAAAAAAATAATAAAATAAAAATAAAATAAAGATAAAATTAAATAAAAAATAAAATTAAATAAAATTAAGTGATAAAATAATTAAATTAAATAATAAAATAAAATAATAACATTAAGTAAAATAAAAATGAAATCAATAATACGATAAAATAAAAAATAAAATAAATAAAATAAAATATAAAAAATAAAAAATAAAACTAAAACAAAATAAAATAATAAAATAAAATAATAAATGAAATAAAACAAAATAAAACAAAATAAAATAATAAATAAAATAAAGTAAAATAAAATAAAATAAAATAAAATAAATAAAATAATCACATATAACCTCTGTGACTTCATTAACCTTCTCCACTGGTTCTTGAAGAGACATTTCCTCTAAACTTTTCTTCAATAGCAGTTGATTATCAAGGCCATTTCCTTATAATCTTCACCTCCTCATTTTTTTCTAAGCAAACCATATTGGCTTTAAACAACAAACTTTTTTCCCTACACATAGACTCAGAGTAGTCTGAAACTGTTTCAGAAGGTGGATTTACATTGCATATTAGAATCACAGAAGGTTTTGGGTTGGGAGGGACTTTTAAATGTCATCTAGCCCAAACCCCCTGCAATGAGCAGGGACATCTTTGACTGGAGCAGTTTACTCAGAGCCCCAGACAACCTGATGTGGAATGGTCCTAGGGAAGGAGCATCTACCACCTCCCTGAGCAACCTGGTCCAGTGTTTCACCATCCTCACTGTCAAAAATGTCTTCCCTCTATCAAGGCTAAATCTCCACCTTTTAGTTTAAAACCATCAGCCTTTGTTCTCTTGCAACAGGACTAAAAAGATTGCTAAAAAGATTGTCCTCATCTTTCTTATCTCCCCCTTTACATACTGAAAGACTGCAAGAAAGTCTCCCCAGAGCTTTGCCTTCTCCAGGCTGAACAACTCCAAGGAGAAGTTACAAGGAAGTTCTTCACTGAGAGGATGGTGAAACACTGGCACAGGCCACCCAAAGAGGTTGTGGATGTCCCCTCCCTGGAAGTTAGATTAGGTTGGATGAGGCCTTTGAGCAGCCTGTTCTAGTGGAAGGTGTCCCTACCCATGGCAGCAGGTTGGAACTAAATGATCTTTAAGGTCCCTTCCAGCCCAAACCATTCTATGATTCTATGTTTCTTTGCAATCTGAAGTGCAGAGCAGGTGCTACTGTTGGGGCTGCTGCCTGTCCTCATGTATTTCAGTGACTGCTACTCTGGATCATGTTGATCTTAACAAGCAAAACAAAGCCAAACTAAAACCAAGCAAACAAACAAAAATCCCAGAACCCAAACCAAAACCAACCAAAGAGAAAAAGCACAGAAACCAACGAAGAACTCAAACAAGCAAAAAACCCAAACTAGACCGAATAGAAAGAAACAAACACAAACAAGCAAAAAGAAAACCAAATAAATAAAAAGAAATCCAAATAAACAAAAAGCAACCAAACAAAAAGAAAACCACATAAACAGAAAGAAAATAAAATAAACAAAAAGAAAACCGCATAGACAAACACAAACCTAAATAACCAAAAAGAAAACCAAGTAACCAAAAGGAAACCAAATAAACAAAAGGAAAAGCAAACAAGAAAAGGAAGCCAAATAAATACAAACCTAAATAACCAAAAAGAAAACCAAAGAAACAAAAAAAGAAACCCAACTAAGCAAAAAGAAAACCAAATAAACAAACACAAATCTAAGTATCTAAAAAGAAAACCTAATAAACAAAAGGAAAAGCAAGCAAAAAAGAAAACCAAATAAACACAAACCTAAATAACCAAAAAGAAAACCAAATAAACAAACACAAACTTAAATAACCAAAAAGAAAACCAAATAAACAAATACAAACCTAAGCAACCAAACAGAAAACCAAAGAACCAAAAAGAAAACCAAATAACCTAAAAGAAAACCAAATAAACAGACACAAACCTAAATAACCAAAAAGAAACCCAAATAACCAAAAAGAAATCCAAATAAACAAAAAGAAATCCAAATAAACAAAAAGAAATCCAAATAAACAAAAAGAACACAAAACAGAAACCCAACCAAACCACAAACCAGCCAACCAACTAAACCCCAACAAGCCCCAACCCCCTAGAAACTCCAGCAGTGACATTTGGTAATAAAATCCTGCTCAAGCCGAGACACCAGTCTCACAGTAGTGTTCTCCAGGAGCTAAACTGATGAACTGTTGAACATAATTCCATTAAAAAGAAAGGTGCATTACAGATAAATTGTACAGCAGTAATTTCTACAATGCATGATGCTTCTTTTCTTTTTTTCCCAGCTCTGCCACAGCACCTGCTGCTAAGTAGAAAGATGATTAGCCACGAACTAACCCACTACAGAATTATTATCTGTATATATTTGTGCAATGAAGAACTAATGGGAATTATGCAGATTGCATTTCCTTTCCTGCTGAAGGCAACCAACCTTCACCATCAATAGCAGAATGAAAGCAGAACTCAGCTGTGGCAGAACGATGCAGGTTTGATTTTATTTCCCAATCTCTTGCTGATTATTTCAAGACACCTTTTTGGTTTTCATGTAATTATGTGACAAGCAGGCCAGTGTCATTTTCAAAGGTGTAGCAAATTCATGGTGTATTTTCATGGCTTTCAAGGCATAATCACTCTGCTGTGGGATGAAGAGATCAGTAGACAGATATAAAAATGGATTTAAGAATTACAAGTTAATCAATAGGTATAGAATTATTAAGCTTGGATAAGACCTCTAAGACCATCAAGTCCAACTGTCAACCCAACCCATGACCACTGAACCACATCCCAGAGTGCCATGCTTACATGTTTTTAGAACACCTTCAGGGACAGTGACTCCACCACCTCCCTGGGCAGCCTGATCCAATGCCTGACCTCTCTCTTGGTGAAAAATGGTTCCTAACATCCAACCTAAACCTCCCCTGGTGCAACTTGAAGCCATTTCCTCTCATCCTATTGCTAGTTACTTTAGAGAAGATGCCAACCCTCCACCTTGCTCCCACCTGCTTTCAGGGAGCTGTAGAGAGCAAGAAGGTCTTCCCTGAACCTCTTTTTATTCAGGCTAAACAACCCTTGACTGTTGGAGAGAGCAACAGTAGAGAGTGGTAGAGGTAGTGGAAATCAGCAACAATTGACTCCTTAATCTGATAGAAAGTGCTGTTTTAAATGCTCTGCCTCCAGAAGGAGAGTGAAAGACTTTTCCCAGTCTTATTTCTCTTGCCTGGAGACCCTGGGTTGGGATAGAAGTGTGCTGGGACCCCTCCACCTGCCACTGTCCCAGCAGACTAATTCCAGACAAGGCAGGGTCTTGAGCTGGGGTCATGAACACAGAGGGGCTCCTGAGGCTGCCCAGCCTTGGGGTCTGCTATTGTGGAAATAAATAAAGAGCTGTTGATTTAATAGACCTCTGTCTGTACTCTGGTCAATGTGAATGCATCACCTTCAAAAGGAACAGTATAAAATCAGTGGTTGGTAAGCTCTGGGAAGAAACAAAAATCGTTCTACCTAGAAAAGCTTTGGGATTTTTTATTTTTTTTTAAGGCAGCTTCTTCAGGCACAAGGAAGTGGCTGCAGGATTTAAGTTGCTGTGCTTTGCTTTCTTTTTTCTTTACAAAAACCTTTTTTTCTTTTTTTTCCCAAAGGTGATGGGAATGTCAGATGCATATTTTTGGGGGGAAGGATACTTCAAAATCCAAATAAATCCAAATAATGTCTGCTTGGGTTTAGTGTTTCTTTCTTGTCTTGGTTTCTTTGGTTTACCTCTGTGAAAAAAAAAAAAAATCTTTCAGTAGCAACTTAGGTACTTGTAGCCTGTTGTAAGAGCAGCCACGATGAGGATTCAGTAAATCTTTCCTGAAGAATCACTCACAGAGGGATTTCAAGATGAGGAAACATTTTTATGCCCACGGAGAGATGTGTAATCAGTGGCTTTCTTTTGTACTGTAATTGATGCTTCAAAAACCACATTTACTGGAGTACTGGTATTCAATGTTTCAGGCTGGAAAAACAAACAGGAACGAGCAAAAACAAACAGTTAAGTTCTCAGACGATCAGCTTCGTTTCACAGGTCCTCTATGGTTCACTTGAAGCAGGCAAATACTCAAAATAACTTCTCTCCTTCTAAAACACTACAGACAGCAGCCTGAGGTTTTGCATTTGTTGTATGGGGAAAACGAGAGGAATTAAGTACAGCCTTAATGACAACTGACCACGAAACCTTTGCATGAATTTCTGTAGAGCAGGATATTTAAAAAACCCAGCAGAAAATAATTCAGTGGATTAGAGCTGCAGGTTCAATTTAAGTTCCTTAAATACATGGCAATATCCTTCAGCATGGCCTGAGGGATTCAAGAGTTTAGATCACTAGAAATTTCTCTGCACATGCTGAAAGTACAGACTGCTTCCTGGAAAGGAGATCAAATGTGTATTCGATTAATTGCTGTAGTCACATATTAAAAACTTTTGCTTCTTATCCCATTAAAAGTAACACTAATGAGCAATGGCTGTGACCTTCAAGTGGAAAGCCACACGTGCTTCAACCCCTCAATATTTACCACCCAAATTTAATCTTTATAATGGACACCTTAAAAGGAATCTGATAGAAAATACTTAGAGCTGCTCCCAAACTGAAACACTTAAGGAAGATTTTGATTAATGCCTCCTGATTAATCAATTGATTAATATAGTTTTCAATACAGATGTGAGGACACTGTCTACTTTAATCAGCCATCCTGAAAACAGTGAAGACAAATGATCTATTTTTCTGTCGATGGAAAGGGAAAAGAAAAGCTATTTTACCCCTTTATGTAAATGATAAGACAAGCCTTCCTCAGGCTGGCCAGATTCCCTCCTTGATATAAACCTTTCACACTGCAACTGTTGATTAGGTGTCATCCTTTTGGGCAGGAACTTAGTCTAAACCTAAACCAAGCCATGCATTCAGCCAAAATGAGAGCACTTTTTAAAAGAAATTGTTTCACAATTGCACTATAATCCATATTTAAAGTCCTTCTCCCTGATATCTTTTTTTTTTCTTCTTCTTCTTTTTTTTTTTTTTATTCCCAGACTGCTTCTAATTTGTGATTATGCTTTCTACCATACTAAAACTGAAATCTTTATTCCAGTCAAAAATAATCACCCCGTAATTACTGTGACAAACTGCCCAAGCTGGATCATTGTGGCCATTTCAACTAATGATATTGTATTAGAATGCCTAGCAATAGACTTCAAATGGAAAATATAATTATGTGCATTAGTTTGTCTAAGCATTTATAAGATCACATATCCATCAGTTATCAGGTCTCATAAAAAAAGCCATATATCACTGTCACTGCTGGTTTGGTTATTGGAAATGCAGGCTGTTATGAACTCAGCTGAAGATGTCTGTCTTAAATTTCACTTATTCTCTTGTCCAGCAAATCCATGGCAGCTACACTCCTCCAAAGGGAGCAGAATTTGCAGCTGATAGCACAGGAACAAATTATTTGACAGCCTCACCAAACACAACCTAGACATCTAAGGTACTATTTATCACAGTACCAGAATATAGCAGAGGTTGGAAGGGACCTCCAGAGATCATCAGGTCCAACCCCCCTGCCAGAGCAGCAGCACTTAGGGGAGTCTGCACAGGAATGCATCCAGCTGGGGTTGGAAAGGCTCCAGAGAAGGAGACTCCACAACCCCCCTGGGCAGCCTGTTCCAGGGCTCTGTCACCCTCACTGCAAAGAAGTTTCTCCTCATGCTGAGCTGAAATCTTCTCTGTTCAAGTTTGAACCCATTGGTCCTTGTCTGATCACTGGGAACCACCCAAAAGAGCCTGGCCCCCTCCCCTTGACACCCACCTCTCAGCTATTGAGGGACATTGATCAGATCCCCTCTCAGGCTTCTCTTCTCCAGACTAAACAGCCCCAGGGCTCTCAGTCTCTCTTCCCAGGGGAGATGCTCAAGTCCCCTAAGCATCCTGGGGGCTCTCTGTTGGATTCTCTCCAGCAGGTCTCTGTCTCTCTTGAACTGGGGAGCCCCAAACTGGACACAGGATTGCAGCTGTGGTCTCAGCAGGGCAGAGTACAGAGGTAGAAGAACTTCCCCAGCCCTGCTGGACACCTTTCTTGCTGCACCCCAGGACCCCATTGGCTCTCTTGGCCACCAGAGCACATTGTTGCTCCATGCAGAACTTGCTGTCCACCAGCACTCCAAGGTCTTGCTCTGTGGAGCTGCTTTCCAGCAGGGCAGCCTCTAACCTGTCCTGGTGCCTGTTGTTATTCCTCCCCAGATGCAGGACCCTGCACTTGTCCTTAATAAACTTGATGAGGTTTGCCTGCAGCCAGCTCTCAGCCTGTCCAGGTCACGTTGGGTGGCAGCACAGCCTGATGGGGTGTCAGCCAACACCCCCCCCCCAGTTTTGTATCATCAGGAACTTGCTCAGAGTACTCTCAATGCCCTCAACCAGGTCATTGATAAAGACCTTACTCTGTTTAACGTTACAGACTTTGCTACTGTGCATGAAGTTAAGTGGTTCTGTACATCTCCAATGGACACCTACACATTCTGTTCTGAAAAGTCAAAGCACCATTTGAGCAGCCTCTTTGCAACCCACCCAGAGAATTTCACTCAGCTTCATCTTGTCAAAACTGCAGTTCTACAATACCAACTGCCCTAATGTCAGAGCATCACGAATGGTTTGGGTTGGAAGAGACCTTAAAGATCATCTAGTTCTAAACCCACTGCCATGGCCAGGGATACCAGACCAGGTTGCTCAAGGCCTCATCCAACCTGGCCTGGCCCCTGGGGAGGGTGCATGTACAACTTCTCTGGGCAGCATGTTCCAGTGTCTCACCATCCTTATGTCCAGTCTAAATCTCCCCTCTTCCAGCTTAAAGCCATTCCCTCTCACCCTATCACTACAAGCCCTTGTAAAAAGTCCCTCCCCAGCTTTCTTGTAGACCCCTCCAGGTACTGGAAGGCTACTATAAGGTCTTCCTGGAGCCTTCTCTTCTCCAGGCTGAACAGCCTGCCCTCATGCTCTTTATGTACTTTGCTTTCCTTTGGAAAACCTCAGCTGAATATTTTGTATTTCAAAAGTAAATGCCACTCTGATTGATGAACCCCAATATCCAAAAGCTTGATGGAAGAGCTACCAAAAGCCCTAAATGACACTAGTGAAGTCAAAACAGACAAAGAAAGGTGTTCCTGTTTATTCATAGAATCATGGAATCAGTCAGGATTGGAAGGGACCACAAGGATCATCCAGTTCCAACCCCCCTGCCATGGGCAGGGACACCTCACACTAGAGCAGGATGGCCAGAGCCTCATCCAGCCTGGCCTTAAACACCTCCAGGGATGGAGCCTCAACCACCTCCCTGCACAACCCATTCCAGGCTCTCACCACTTTCATGGGGAACAACTTCTTCCTCACTTCCAGCCTGAATCTCCCCACTTCCAGCTTTATTCCATTCCCCCCAGTCCTGTCACTCCTTGATAGCCTAAAAAGTCCCTCCCCAGCTTTCTTGTAGCCTCCTTCAGATCCTGGAAGGCCACAAGAAGGTCACCTCAGAGCCGCCTTTTCTCCAGACTGAAGAGCCTCATTGAGCTGCTGGCTTTTGCTTTGTCTTTTAACCAAGACCCAAGGACAAGCAACCCTTTTGCTGATAGGAGTTACCACCACAGCATCAACACAGGCAGGCTGTGGCAATGTCAAGGAGGATCCAACCGCAAACATCTGATGCCATATTACTGCACAACACGGATGAGTTATCACCTCAGCTGTTATTTCATAACAATGATGAGTTGCTCTCAGAAAAAAATAAAACTCACATCTTTCTTCCACTTTTTGGGTCATCCGAGGTGCTTATCTATGGCTTCAGCCCCATGCTTAAATAATATCTCTCGCCGCGCTTTGGTGCCAGTATAAATTTCAGCCATCCAAACAAGATTGTATATTTGAACTGACAAAGAATAAATTATTTGCATCTGGCATAACTGATGGCTGTGTCAAAGCCCTGGTGTGTAATTCTTAATCTTATGGAGATGCCTCTTTACTTCTGCTTAAGAGAACGTGCTGTTTTCCAATAATAATGATAACAACAGCAATGGGAAGGAGGAGGAGGAAGAGGAAGGAGGAGGAGGAAGGAGGAGGAGGAAGGAGGAGGAGGAAGGAGGAGGAGGAAGGAGGAGGAGGAAGGAGGACGAGGAAGGAGGACGAGGAAGGAGGACGAGGAAGGAGGACGAGGAAGGAGGAGGAGGAAGGAGGACGAGGAAGGAGGACGAGGAAGGAGGACGAGGAAGGAGGACGAGGAAGGAGGAGGAAGAAAAAGAAGAGGAGTTATATGTTATCATTGCATTATTTTCAATTCATGATGATGATGATGATGATCATTAGTTATTTTTTATTATCCCAGGCTAAGGACTACCTGGAACTTCCAGGGAGAGCCACTAATGAATGTAGCTGCTCAGAGCAGTTTTTCACTGTGAGGTTGAGGGAGCACTGGAGCAGGCTACCCAGACGAGTTGTGGAGGCTCCTTCACTGGAGACATTCAAAACCTACCTGGATGCATTGCTGTATGACCTGCTCTAGGTGTTCCTGCTCTACCAGGGGGATTGGACTAGATGATCTTTCAAGGTCCCATCCAAGCCCTAACATTCTGTGAGAGATCATTGCTCTGCTTTTACCCTCTGTGTTCCCAGCAGAGTGGGAGTGGAATCATGCCAGGTGAGCACAGAACCGCAGGCACATCTTCAGATTCCCTGTGCTTCCCAGCACAGAAATCTTCAAATACTCTGTAATTCAAGCAGAAATTTAACTGACACTCCTCCATGATTGAAAAAGTCCTGCGATAAGCTTGTGTAATAAAATATATTTTTTAAATGCAAAGTATCTTTTGGTGGGCAAAGCTTGTGGGGTTTGTGGTTTGGGGTTTTTTTTTCTTTGTGGTTTGTTTTTTTTTTTTTTTTTTTATGGTTGGTTTTAATTAATATTGATTTGACATGTTTAGAAAGAAAATCCACCAATTCAGGCCTTGGAAATGTTTGAGATATGTTGTTTTTCTAGGAGAGTTTTCATTGCTTTGTATTAATCCTGCAGGTTGCTGTGGCTGGGCTTTATCTGCTGCTGTGTATTTTAGATGAGAAGGTTAAAACCATTTATTGCATTTGAGCTTCAAATACCTAACAGGAGAGGTGTGAACTACAAGTCCTCAAAGGAACCTTCCTTGCATCTACCTGTTTGACCCAAACAGAGGGCTGGGACCCTGTTTTGACAGATCAATAGGCTATGAAATTTCTTCCTCCTTATTAGGAGAATTAATTTTCAAGTGGTAATCTACCTCCTAGAAAATTTGTTTCATATTGAGCAATCCAGATGTTTTTTGGTCTCTCCATTTGACATTCCCACCAGCAGAATAAATTGTATTTCCAGGCTAATGTAATAGATAAGAGATATGAAAAAATCTCATGCAGTTCAGCTGATAAAATTAACATGCTGATGATATTTTAATGTTTCCATATAATCAAGGGGGCATGGATCATGCCTCCACCAGTTTCGATGTAATTCCCTTCTTTAATCTTTTTTCAAGGAATCAAAAGGGGAAAAAAATAAATAATAATAAATAAAATAATAGAGCATTAGAGAGGATTATCCAGTAAACATTATGTGCTCCAGTCTTAAAGCAAGTTGTTTTCTCACATGGTTGAATGGCTTTGCCCAAAGGTATTGCAGCTAAGCAAGTAATGTAGTGGAGACTTGGGGTCAGAACCAGTATTCCTGCACTGCAAGTGTGTCACTTACACATTATAGCTTCTGGTGGAGAAGATCCAGTGATCTGGAGAATAGTATTAACATATCAGAATCACTCACCATCCACATGACCTTATGCAGCGGACATAAAATCATGTGCAGGGGAAATTTGACTTTAAAACCTAAGGCAGTCAGAATTTGGCCCAAAACACTGGTGTGCAGGAGCAGGGCAACTTGAAATTAAATTGCATAAATTGATGGTCAACAAAGAAATAAAGAGAAAGACATCAAAGGTAAAGAAGATGGAGAAAGAAAAAGAAAAGAAAAAAAGAAAAAGAAACAGGAAGTGTAAGTATTGAATGTAAGAAGTATTGCTGAGTTTTTTCTTATGCTTAGGTGGAACTTCTTGTGGTCCAGTCTGTGCCCATTGCCCCTTGTTCTATCACTGAAAAAAGCCTGGCTCCATCCTCTTCCCCCCACCCCCTTAGTTATTTATCTGCATTGCTCAGATCCCCTCTGGGGCTGCTCTTCTGCAGGCTCAACAGCCCCAGGGCTCTCAGCCTTTCCTCCCCACAGAGATGCTCCAGGCCCCTCAGCATCTTTGTAGCCTCTGTTGGACTCCCTGTCTCTCCTGAACTGGGAAGCCCAGAACTGCACACAATGCTACAGGTGAAGCCTCACTAGGGCAGAGAAGAGAGGGAGTTGATGTGTCACACTCTTCCTAATGCACTCCAGGGTGCATTAATTTCCTACCATGCCTCTATAATTCTCTGTGGGAATGTCTCCTTAGCATGCCATGGTTGGGTTTCTCCATAACTGGGTGTCTGGTGTCAGGGGACGGTAGCTTTGGATCCTTGAGATGCACTTAGCATTCCCCAGCCTCTCATGAGCTGGAATTGTGTTTCTGGTTCCTGCCCTGGTCATGAGGATTTTTCTCTTTGTTTAGAGACAAAGAGCAGCTAACGCAGCTCATTTGCTTTCTGCTTAGGAAACAAGCTCTGTAACAGCTTCTCTCAAATATCTCCCAGCACTTCTCATGTCAAATCCTCAGCGTGGCCTTCTACCACGACAGACAGAAGAGGTGAACTCCAGGCAGAAACATTTCTCCTTGAGCCAAAACATGACTGCAGGATAGAATCCCTGTTTCAACTAAATCCATTTCAACCAAGCAATCAATTTCAACACAGGATTGACTTACACAGCTGGCAAATGCACTGACCTGGGGGCAGAAGGTTCACGTAGGTCTGTTCTTTCTATTGCCAAGAGGTCCATCTCCACCAAGAGACCACCAAAGGATGCTCTTCTTGGCACATGCAGGATGCTGGCCTTTTACATGGGAGGAATATCAAGAGGCAGATGTTATTTCAGGGGAAAATTATCAGTCTATTCCCTATTAGAGCAAAGAATGTTTTGAAGAGGATGCAGTGAGGTCTTTACCTAAATGCACACCCGGAGTCTACATGCTGCCTTTAGTATTTTCATCTGATGTCAAAAGCTATTCATTGTGAAACAGAATCAAATCAGGGAAACACAATGTGCAAGTTGCATTTCAGGTCATGGTGAGTCTATACTTACAGTGAAACTTGGGTACAGTAAAATGTGTTGGCCCTGAGCTAATTTCTACACTAAGGAGTTTTTGTCTGTGGAAAAAAATAAAAAAGCTATTCTAAGGACAAAAATCTAACACAATGATTATTTTTTTACTTTAATCTGAAACTATTATTTTTACTTTACTCTGAAGCCTTATTTTTTTTCCCCACTTTATTCTGAAGCTCTAATCTTTTCACTTTACTTTGAAGCTCTATTTTTTTCACTTTATTGTGAGGCTCTGTTTTTTTTTTTTTCACTTCACTCTGAAGCTGTATTTTTTTTTTTTTTTGGTCAGTGTGTTAACCTGAAAAAAAAGATAAAGATATATCTTGGTTTTCCTTTAAACTTTTTTTCCAATCATTCCTTTTTTAACTCATTCCTTTAACAGTCCAGTTCAAGCAACAACTCTGACAGCAAAACCTATGAGGGTTTTCAAATTCAATAACCAAGGCTGGAAAGAAGACATCCCTCATCTCAACTTTAGCTGAGTAACTGCAGATCCTTAACATTACCCTCTACACTGGAGGTCTTCAAAGTCATCAATCTGTTGGAAATATGCTGACAGCTCAGAGTGGTTCTGTAGTGTCTAAAATGTGCTGTGGCTGCTCAAAGAGTGTAGTGTTCTTAGATCACTTTGAAAGAGATGACTTATGAGGTAAAGGTTGAGCTTTCTGTTTCTGCTGCACCCTACGTGTGTAGCATGGCGCACACAGTCCCAACGTGCTGTGCACAGGAGATCTCTGCTCTGATGGACGTGGCACAACTCTCAGCCAGCTCTCCAAGGTCAGGAGGTGCTAGATGGGAGGATTAAAGACTGAGTGCACTGGGCACTGGTGAGGAAATGGAAATTACTTCTATGAATTTGTACCACAAAAGCCTAGAATCCTCTTTTCTTTTTTTATCTTCCTACTCTCCCAGGAGCAATTTCAACATCTTTCAACATGAGGAACAAGTTCTTTACCCTGAGGGTGGTGAAACACTGGGGCAAGTTGCCCTGGGAGGTGGTTGAGGGCCCATCCCTGGTGGTATTCAAGGTGAAGCTCGACAGAGCAACCTGATCTAGTTGAGGGTGTCCCTGCTTACTGCAGAAGGAGTTGGAAGAGATGACCTTTGGAGTCCCTTCCAGCCCAAACCATTCTATGATTCTATTATCTTCATTTTCCTGAGGTGGAAATATTTTGAGATGATTTGAAACAACTGCTGTATGTGTTGTCTCTGGGTCTCATGTTGGCCAAACTGCATGACCTAAAAACTGCATGATCTCAACATTACCATTTCTCTGCCTTTGCCTTCTTCCTGAGCAGGTTTTTGCTACCCTCCCAGACCATTTGCAAAGGTAAGAGGAATACAGCTATCAAAGGACAGGATAATACAACAGGTTGCAGTGTGCGGGGTACTTTGGAACAGCGTCCATATTTTTCAGCTTTGTTGTTTGGCTAGAACAGTTTTTAACAATGCTCTTAATTGTTATAACTTCCTCCTAAAATGTCACTATTTTTAGCTATGCCACAGGAATTTGAGAGGTTATAGGAATACATATTTCCTCTTCTGAAGAGAGACTGAATATGTACATCTCTAGAGAGTGCTTTCATTGCACTGGGAAACTACATATTTATTTGTTAAACAGAAATAGCAAGTGCATTTTTTATTAAGCACCAGGAATTTAGCCAAAACAGCCTGGTAGAGCTGGAATGGAAAGCTTCACACTAAAAGGAATCACATAATAGTGGGGAGTAGGAAGGGACCTCTGGAAATCATCCAGCCCAAGCCGGCTGCTAAAGCAAAGGCACCCACAGCAGCTTGTCCAGGATCACAACGGCCAGCTGGGTTTGGAATCTCTCCAGACAGGGAGACTCCACAAAATCTCTAGACAGCCTGCTCCAAGGCTCCAACACACTCCACAGTAAAGAATTCTCCTCATTCTCATGGGGAAACTTCTAATTTCCACTTTGTGCCTGTTGTCCCTTGTCCTGTCACTGGGGACCGGTGACAAGTCTGGATGCATCCTCTTGACAACCCCCCTGTAGCTCTTGAAAAGCACTGGTAAGATCCCTGAACAGTTTGAAAAATGGTTCTTCTATTGAACCTCCACCCAAGACTGAGGCTTGTCATAGCATTCTGATATTTCTGACTGTGAGGTCCACAGGAAAACCAGGACTTCTTCAACCTTCTTGAGAACCAAGTGCTTAAATTTCTTCTCCACAAGTGTTTGCCTTTCCAAATGAAATCTGCCTTCTTTTTCTTCCATATGCTTTACTTCTTCCCCCTTTAATCAAGCTCCCAGTACCTTTTATGAAACAAACAGCAGAATTTTGGATAGTCCCAGAAGGGTCCTTAATTATCTGCAAAATGGGCTCATAAATTCAGGAGCTGCTTTGACATCCTCCTCTCCTTCACAGAATCACAGAAGGTTAGGGGTTGGAAAGGACCACAAAAGACCATCCATCCTCTGCCAGGCCGGGATCACCTGGAGCAGATCACACAGGAATGCATCCAGCCCTACCTGGAGGACAACCCATCCCTGCCTACTGCTGGTTGTCCAGACACACTCCTGGCAGAGATAGATGATGTGGGCAGAGTCCACCTCTTACCCAAGACACTTTATAGAGCTTTTACTTCTTCAGGGAACCATTAGTGTACAACTATGTACAAAACAAAAGCCAGAGCTACACACAAGTGCTTTTTTTTCCTCTGATCTTCATAGGACAATGCAATATTTAATGAATCAATCAAGATAAAGTCTCTAGGCAGGAGGGTTCTAAACCTACCATCATAAGTAGGCATTTAATTTTGATTTATTGAGACAGTTATTGCTTATTAATTGGATAACATTATGAGAGCTGAGGACGTGTGTGTCAGTTATATCACAGAGCCACAGAAACATTCAGCTTGGAAAAGACCCTCAGGATCACCCAGCCCAACCAATAATCCTACTCTACAAAGTTCACCCCTAAACCATATCCCCAAGCACCACATCCAAACTACCATGAAACACATGCAGGGGTGGGGACTCCACCACCTCCCTGGAGAGCACATTCCAATGCCTGACCACTCTTGCTGGGGAAAAAAAAAAATCATAATGTCCAGTCTAAAAATAGGATATTCAATTAGTATAACTAAAAGATTAAATATCACTGGAAGTAGCTTGTACACAGAACCACAGAATCATAGAATGGTTTGGGTCAGAAGGTACTTCCAAAGGTCACCTAGTCAAACCCCCCCTGCAGTCAGCAGGGACATTCTCCATTAGATCAGGCTGCCTAGAGCCTCGTGGAGCCTGACCTTGAATATCTCCAAGGGTGGGGCCTCAACTTGATGACCTCAGAAGTCTTTTCCAGCCTCAATAATTCTGTGATTCTGTGATTTCACATACACTGGTGGAGGTTGCCCAGAGAGATGGAGGATGCCTCATCACTGGAATCATTCTAGGTCAGGTAGGAAGGGGCTCTCAGCAACCTGATGCAGTTGAAAATGTCCCTGCTCACTTCAGAGGGGTTGCAGGAGATGACCTCTCAAGGTCCCTTCCAGCCCAGGCCATTCTATGATATTTTCACTTAGACATCATGTTTAGACTATTTGCTACAGCTGAGCACTAACCCCAAGGATTTCAATGACTTTCCTTGTGATGTCCCAAAGCAAGAAGCAACACAGCGGTGAAAGAGCAGCCAGCCAGCCTGCCCAGTCAGTGCTAGTCCTCCTTCAACATCTCCTCACCCATTGTTTGGTGAGAAATTCATCCCCTCTCCACTCACACACCACCTGGAGAACGTAGAAACCAGTAGCAGTCTGTGTCATATGGGGACGACTCCAGTTCAAAAGTCCATTATCACTTCTTCTCATCGTGATAATTAATCCCATCATCATTATCATAATAAGAAACCATGCTCAGAAAATGCTGATTGAAAAACTCCAGTATGAAAAATACAAGGCATTGACTGCCCTATCAGCCTCACTGGTTCTTACATTTGCTGTTGATTAGCACAGAGCCTTCCAAATAATTTTTATAACCCCAATCCAAACTTTTCTAGTGTTCTTATGTTTCACTTCATGATTTTCTTAAATGTTCCACTCTAATGTGAAGTGCTAGGATTGCACTTTTGTTCATTAATATATGAGGGATCTTTAATCAGAATCTTTTCCTGATCTTTCTTGTCTTCCAGTAATGTGGTGACAAAGAAAGAGAGAGAGATTGAGAGGGATAAATAAAAGGAGTGAGAAAGAAGGGGGAAGGAGACGGGGGAAGGGCGAAAGGGGAAGGGCGAAAGGGGAAATAGAAATACACGATGAATATAGACCATATCTATATTCTGTGGAAATGTATCCATATGGAATGACCTGATACTGGTTGCAGTTCAAGAGCTGCACTATAAAGAAAGGTAGACCAGTAGCTTCTTCTAGTTTTTTTATCTGGTCTGAATATATGAATTTGCTCACAGCTGTTCATATATGCACAGGCACTGTCTGACAAATTAAAAAAGGGCACTTGATAAGCTTAAGTCACCATAACTCATATAACAGACACCTGAATGAGAAAAACTAATAAATCATATGTTTCTACAATTTCATCCCCTCCTATTAAGTCCATATCTCCCTAGGACTTGTTCTACTATTCTCAAGACATATCAAATCCTAAAAGAAAAAATAAAAACCAACAACAACAAAAACAAAAAACCCAACTCTCCTCTTGGGCACAATGTTATATCTACACAATACTCTGAATTTAACCTCTCTCAGCCAAAGTTAGATTTCTTTGTGGAATACACTGAATTTCACCATTTTCTTGCATCACCCAATAGGTGTGACCAGGACCTTCAGCAGAAACCACCCCTCGGACAGGTTTGGCCTCTCCTGAAGGAGAAAATACCCAAACCGTTTTGCCTAACAGATTCTTTTCTCTGATAACAGGAACTCTATCACCTTCTTCCTTTCGCAACAAATCTGATTGGGCAGGTCCAGCTCGATTCACTGAACCTCTACTATTCACCAACCAGGTTGCTTGTGCTAAATGCTTCTCCCAGTTTTTCAAAGATCCACCCCCCATGGCTTTGAGAGTGGTTTTCAGCAAACCGTTGTAGCGTTCGATCTTCCCTGCAGCTGGTGCATAGTAGGGAATGTGGAATATCCACTCAATGCCGTGCTCTTTGGCCCAGTTTTTCACAAGATTGTTCTTGAAATGAGTTCCGTTGTCTGACTCAATCCTCTCTGGAGTTCCGTGTCTCCACAGGATTTGTCTTTCCAGACCAAGAATGGTGTTACGTGCAGTTGCATGAGGAACTGGATAAGTTTCCAGCCATCCAGTGCTTGCCTCTACCATAGTCAGCACATACTGCTTACCAGATGGAGAACGAGGTAGAGTGATGGAGTCAATCTGCCAGGCTTCACCGTACTTGTACTCGGACCATCGGTCACCGTACCACAAGGGCTTGATCCGCTTTGCCTGCTTAATAGCAGCACAAATGTCACAGTCATGGATGACTTGTGTGATAGCATCCATGGAAATGTCAATGGATCTGTCACGAGCCCATCGGTAGGTTGCATCTCTGCCTTGATGTCCTGACGAGTCATGGGCCCACCGAGCTAAGAACAGCTCACCTCGGTGTTTCCAGTCAAGATCAGGATCAGGATCAGAGTTTGTGTCCACCTGGGAAACTCTTGCAGCTAGATCTCCCTGATGGTTGCGGTGTTGTTCTTCAGTAGCTTTGCTCTTCGGAATGTGAGGAAGGATTACATCAGAGGAGATAATGAGCCAGTCCTGTCTTGGCTAGCCAGGTGTTTTGATATGGGAGCCCCAGCATTGGTGGTAGGTGACAAGTCGGCCTCTCAGTTGGGGATGCTCCCAAAGGATACAGGCATAGACAGGCATCTAGGCAAGTGCATTGGTAAAGTTTCTCTGTGGGCACGCCTCCTACTGGCAGTCTCGCTGAGGTACCCCAGCAGAGATGATTTACCATGGAACCCTAAGCCTTGGACCACAATAGCTGAGGGAATCAAGCGTCTGAGAGAATTTGCTGTGAGAGAAATAATGTATGGAGATCATAAGACTCTGAATCCTGATGAAATTCCTGTTGGAACAGGCCTTGCCAAAAAGCTCATTAAGCTTGCTCCTCCTAATTGTGCTACTATTCTGGCAAGCAGGATTGTGGCAAGAAATTATGGTGGAGCACCTCCTACTGTTGGCCATTTCACTGACCAAATGAGGCAATTGGAGGATAGTCTTGCACGTACTTCTTTGGCCCCACGTTGGGTGCCAAAAAATAAAAATGTGTCAGTGTGAGCTGAAATTCCCCCCCCCCAAGGACAATAACCAGGCTAGCCCAGTCTGGAAGCAAATGAAGGCTGTATTTACAAAACAGAATCTACAATCTACGATGAAATCCAATGAATATGTACAAATGTACAAAATTTACAACATTTACAAATATATACAATCAACAGAAAAGCACAACCGATCTCCCTTTGCTTCCCCCCAAGGGGACCCTCCCAAAGGGGCCTCTCTCTCTCCCAGGAGCTTCCCCCCCAGACCCCCCTGGACAGAGAAGCAGAGTTAGTTAAGCAGAAAGTTGTTAACTTAGCTGCCAAGGTCAGTGTGTTATCTTCAGCCAGAAGAGAAGAAGAAACAGCAGCCAGACAGCCCAGCAACTGCCCCCACTGCCGAACGCAGAATGTGCAGAGTGCCCACTTTGTTTTGGGTAATAGTTCTTAAACATTTCTATCTATCCAATGGAAGTGTTTAGAACAATCAGTATTTTGATTTCTTACACCCAATAGTGACTTATTTACACTCTTTCACTTTCTCTGTTTTGAACTTTGCAAGGAAAAATTAAAAAGACAGTTTCAAACCATCACACCCAACACAAAACAAACCCCCAAAACCCCCCACAAAATAAAACAGAAAAAAAACACAAACCAAACCAACCAAACCCAACCAAACAAGATCAACGCACCCTGCAGGGATGTTTTCTCAACTCACTTTTTGGTCTGGCATCTTCTATGCTGTGGCTGGAATCCAGTGTCTAAACTCATGGCTATTTTGGATGGAAATCTGTTTTCTGCTCCATGAAAACTCCTCTGCTTTAAAAATACTTCTAATCTGCATCAGAAGAAGGCGGGTGAATGGATGAATAGCCACAGGGAAAGACCTCCTTGTAAATGCCTTCTTGAGCCCAACAGCTCGGATTTATGATTCCTGCATCCTATACAAACACTTTACTCACTGCAACAGGCTGAGAGTTTCCTCTGGTGTGAGATGAAGCTCCAGCTTCAACCCAGCAAGGACATGGACTGGATGGAGAGGGTCCAGAGAAGGGCCACAGAAATGATCAGAGGACTGCACTACCTCTGATACAGAGACAGGCTGAAAGAGTTGGAGTTGTTCAGCCTTGAGAAGAGAAGGCTCCATGGAGACCTCAGAACAGCCTTCCAGTATCTGAAGTGGGCTACAAGAGATCTGGAGAGGGACTGCTTACAAAGGCAAGGAGCAATAGGAGAAAGGGCAATGGTTTTAAACTAGAGCAGGGTGAAGTTAGATTGGACATTGGGAAGAATATCTTTAGTGTGAGGGTGGTGGAACACTGAAACAGTTCACCCAGGGAGATGGTGGAGACCCCATCCCTGCAGACATTCAGAGTCAGGTTTGATGAGGCTCTGAGCAACCTGATGTGGTTGGGGATGTCCCTTGCATACAATAGAGGGGTTGCTCTAGATGACCTTTAAAGGCCCCTTCCAACACAACTCACCCTATGTCAATAACTAATGAATACTTTGGGAAAGGGAAAGAGATTTTTTTATTCTTGTAAATAGTTTTGTTACATCAAACTCAGTCTTTGCTAGGAGAATAAATAAATAAATAAATAAATAAATAAATAAATAAACAAATGCCTTTTTCCTAGCTTACAATTTCCTAGTACATGTTTCTGAGTAAATTTTCCTTCAGAAGGAAGGACAGGCTGGATAGGCTGAGAGCTGGATGCAGGCAAACCTCATCAAGTTTAATAAGGACAAGTGCAGGGTCCTGCATCTGGGGAGCAATAACAACAGGCACCAGGACAGGTTAGAGGCTGCCCTGCTGGAAAGCAGCTCCACAGAGCAAGACCTTGGAGTGCTGGTGGACAGCAAGTTCTGCATGGAACAACAATGTGCTCTGGTGGCCAAGAGAGCCAATGGGATCCTGGGGTGCAGCAAGAAAGGTGTCCAGCAGGGCTGGGGAAGTTCTTCTGCCTCTCTGCTCTGCCCTGCTGAGACCACAGCTGCAATCCTGTGTCCAGTTTGGGGCTCCCCAGTTCAAGAGAGACAGAGACCTGCTGGAGAGAATCCAACAGAGAGCCAGCAGGATGCTTAGGGGACTTGAGCATCTCCCCTGGAAAGAGAGCCTGAGAGCCCTGGGGCTGTTTAGTCTGCAGAAGAGAAGCCTGAGAGGGGATCTGATCAATGGCTCTCAATAGCTGAGGAGTGGGTGTCAAGGGGAGGGGGCCAGGCTCTTTTGGGTGGTTCCCAGTGATCAGACAAGGACCAATGGGGTCAAACTTGAACAGAGAAGATTTCAGCTCAGCATGAGGAGAAACTTCTTTGCAGTGAGGGTGACAGAGCCCTGGAGCAGGCTGCCCAGGGGGGTTGTGGAGTCTCCTTCTCTGGAGACTTTCCAACCCCACCTGGATGCATTCCTGTGTGGACTACCCTAAGTGATGCTGCTCTGGCAGGGGGCTTGGACCTGATGATCTCTGGAGGTCCTTTCCAACCTCTGACACACTGTGATACTGTGAATATGAATGTTTCTCTCACCACAGGGAACACACTGGGATTTAGACCATCTTCTTCCCAGCACTCCAATGTGACTTTGGACAAATCACTTTTAATCCCATGCTGCCAAGGTGTCAAAATTGATTTTATTTAACAGTTTTGCTAATTAGTTTGACAGAGAGTGCTAGCAGAGCAATTACATATTTTTCATTACGTGAATTTGGAAGCCTTTGCCAACCCAAAGGATGTTGGACCACAGGTAAACTAAATGCTCTGAAGTGACAGATGTAGGAAAACTTTTAGCAATAGCAACCTTCAAGTTCAGAAATTTAAGGGCAGATAATCAGTATTTTTGCTGATAGCTTCAACTCTTTGCTTGGAAATAGAGCATGTGCCCTATGAGGAGAGGCTGAGAGACCTGGGGCTGTTTAGTCTGGAGAAGAGAAGACTGAGAGGGGATTTAATAAATGCTTACAAATATCTGAGGGGTGGGTGTCAAGAGGGAGGGGACAGGCTCTGCCCAGTTGCACCCTGTGATAGGACAAGGGGTAATGGATATAAACTACAACACAGGAGGTTTCACCTTGGTATGAGGCTCGCAGAGCACTGGAACAGGCTGCCCAGTTAGGTTGTGAAGTCTTCTTCTCTGGAGACATTGAAGACCCATCTAGATGCATTCCTGTGCAACCTGCACTAGATTCTATGGTCCTGCTCTGGCAAGGGAGTTGGACTTGGTGATCTTCAGAGGTCCCTTCCAACCCCTAACATACTGTGATCAAAGATTTCACAATGTTCTGACTATAAGCCATTGATGCAACATGCCCAAGAAGATATATGGTGGGCAAGACTGGGAAGGAATGGGGTTCTCATGAGGAAGAGGAAAATATTCCTGCTGTTGTACAAAGCAATGTTAGGATTAGCTGGTTCTTCAGGTTGTTCAGACATAAGAGGATAATTCATCACCTCAGATTCTTATGATCTCCAGAGGTCCCTTCCAACCCCTGATGTTCTGTGATTCCATGACTTCTACAAGGAGAGACTGAGAGAGCTGGGGCTCTTTAGCTTGGAGGGGTGACCTCAGTCATGTTGATAAAGATGTGCAGGGTGAGTGCCAAGAGGATGCAGCCAGGCTCTGCTTGGTGATGTCCAATGACAGGACAAGGGGCAATGGGTGGAAGTTGAGGCATAGGAAGTTCCTTGGAAACACGAGGACAATTTTCTGCACTGTGAGGGTGATGGAACACTGGAACAGGCTGCCCAGAGGGGTTGTGGAGTTACCCTCTCCGGAGATATTGAAGACCTGCCTGGATGCATTCCTGTGTGATCTGGTCTAGGTGATCCTGCTCTGGCAGGGAAGTTGGAGTGGATGAGCTTCCGAGGTTCCAGCCCCTAACATTCTGTGACACTAGGAAGAATTTCTTTACTAAGGGGGTGGTGGAGCAATTGCCCAGGGAGGTGGTGGAGGCCCCACCCCTGGACACATTCAAGGTCAGGCTTGATGGGGCTCTGAGCAGCCTGGTCTAGTTGGGGATGTCCTTGCTTACTGCAAGGCAGATGGACAAGATGACCTCTGGATGCCCCTTCCAAGCCCATTGCATTCTATGATTCTATGATCAATATATGAAAAAGCATACTCAGGCAGAAATCCATCTTCTCTTATGGGATGAGAAGGAAACAACAAATGCTTTATTTAGCCCTGTAAAAGGAATGAAGGCTAAAGTTAAAACTATTTTAAATCACTGGAGAATGTTGGTGCAAATATGAACAGGCATTCACTGACTACAGAGACCTGCTGGAGAGAATCCAACAGAGAGCCCCCAGGTTGCTTAGGGGACTTGAGCATCTCCCCTGGGAAGAGAGCCTGAGAGCCCTGGGGCTGTTTAGTCTGGAGAAGAGAAGGCTGAGAGGGGATCTGATCAATGGCTCTCAATAGCTGAGGAGTGGGTGTCAAGGGGAGGGGGCCAGGCTCTTTTGGATGGTGCACAGTAATAAGACAAGGAACAACAGATTCAAGCTTGAACATAAGAAGATTTCAGCACAATATAAGGATAAACTTCTTTGCAGTGAGGGTGACAGAGCCCTGGAACAGGCTGCCCAGGGGGGTTGTGGAGTCTCCTTCTCTGGAGCCTTTCCAACCCCACCTGGATGCATTCCTGTGCAGACTACCCTAAGTGATGCTGCTCTGGCAGGGAGGTTGGACCTGATGATCTCTTGGGGTGCCTTCTTGCCTCTGATATACTGTGAGACTGTGATTATTAGAAGAACATGTCTAAATCAAATCTTGAGGCAGGGGAAAGGTGCTCTCAGAGTAGTAGTGGAGACAAACAAATGACTTGAGTCACTTTATGACACCAATTCCATTGTATTCTTGCCTGGAAAAGGTAGGGAGTGAATCTGACAGCAGATGCTGTCACTTCTAATAGGCTGTAGTATTTCTAGTCTGTTTGATGACATTGGAGACAAGAGGCTGACATCTTTAGAGCACTTGACAATCCCAGGCAGAAACAAAAGGTGTGACCACACTGAGTATATCAGTTTTATAAGCACTTACTTGGATTGGATCTGTCACCCGGGGGACATCCCTCCATTCTATGTGTCCTCATAAAATTCTATTACAGCACTTCATGTCTCTATAAATGTAGATGCATCACAGATATGAGATACATCCATACAGGTTACATACCTGCACGTGCTCACTAGACAAGAATAAACTTCCAAATGACATCTAAATGCATGTTTGAAACTGAGAATGTTATTACCACATTAAACAACCACTATGTATTTAACAGACCCTCTTTCTCCCTTTCCACCACTTCAAAACACAAGCCACAGACTCCCTGCATTTTGCTACCCAGCCAAACAGCATAGAGAAACCAGGATCTCAACCAAATTTTTCCCCACACACAAACCTTCCATCTTTTGCAACTAACCCATCTTGATTTCCATGGTCACAAAGAGCTGTATAATATTAAATTATAACAACAGCAATCAAAGGCATGGGGAGCAGGAGGATTCTCAATTGCAGCCCAGGCATCACTCAATATCACCACAGAAGAGACTGAGAAGCACATCAATTCACATAACTTCCTCCCAGTGCCCATTGTCTTTTTCAGTTCCTAATGATGTTGAAGTGGCTCCATGATTAAAATTTAAAGGTTTCCCAGTAACCAAGTAATTTGCCCCAAACTCCTTATCAAGCACTCACCACGAAGACTCTGATTTTAATATACCATTAATCAAGCTCCAGCCAAGTTTACTACTGATACTTTCAATTACAGAGGAGCTAACTTCATTCTTCTCCATGCAGCAGTGAGAAACCACTTCCTTGATTAGCCACAGACCCTAAAACCAGATGGATAAGAGGGGCTGGTTGTGATTCTCTCTTTACCTAAAGAAAAATTTGTTGTGAATTACAAAGCAGTAAACAGAAGTGGATCTCTCTGCTGTAGGGTAAACATCAGCCAATTTTTGAGCCATATATATGATGCTATAATAAGAGAAAAAGAAAAAACAACAAACTAAAAAAAAAAAAAAAAAAAAAAAAAAAAAAAAAAAACCCAAACCAAAAACCCAACCCAAACCATATTAACTGATTTCAGGTTTTAGAGAGTAATATCAATATGTGATTTGATTAAATGTAAATTAAGGCAATGGTGAACCTAAGAGGCAAGTTCCAGATACCAGCATATTTCACAACACAAACATTGACACAACTGCACTCCAGGGGTGCTCAATTTAAGCATAAGAATAGACCCAGAGCCTTCAATAGGACAGCTCAGGCACTCAGTGATGCACGTGCAGAAGTGATTGCAAGATCAGTTATCAGGAAATGATCCCCAGTACAATTGATAAGAATTCCACCAGATTGCAAATAGCTGTGATTTATCACACAACATCTGGTCTCTTCTCTCCACAATCAAATGGACAAATGGAAATAACAATGCAGGCTGTGAAACTGCAGCTTGTGAAAAACAATTAGAGGGAGAGGGACCCATACCTTACCCTGCCAGAGTGATGGAACTTGTGCAGGACTGCCTGGCTCAGCTAAGAGAGTCAGCAGTTGTTGGAGCTGGAGTGTGATTTCCACAAAACAAGAATTTAATTCCAAAGTTATTTGCCCAGCTACAGCAAACACTTCAGGAAACCCTCAGGCAAAGCAGGATTGGAGGTCTTGGCAGTGCTCCAGCAAGCCCCAAAACCTTTCCCTGTTCTGCAGGACCTGTATGGCAGCAGGGGCAGCACATAGGCATCCCCAAGGGACAGGTGAGGACTGGAAGTGGCTACACAAAACTAAGAGGTTTTATTTAACCACCAAGTGGGGATTGGTTTCTTCTCCCAGACAAGCAGCAAGAGAACAGGAGGACACAGTCTCAAGCTGCACAGGGGGAAGTTTAGGCTTGATCTTAGAAAGGAGTTCTTCCCAGAAAGAGAGATTGCCCATTGGAATGTGCTGCCCAGGGAGGTGGTGGGGTCAGTGTCCCTGGAGGTGTTTAAGAAGAGACTGAGTGAGGCACTTAGTGCCATGGCCTGGTTGATTAGATAGGGTTGGGTGACTGGTTGGCCTTGATGATCTTGGAGGTCTCTTCCAACCTTGTTGATTCTGTGATTCAA